>NC_044502.1:13722521-13802521 GCF_902362185.1 Chanos chanos
GATTTCAAAGTGCTCTCTCTCTCTCTCTCTCTCTCTCTCTCTCTCTCTCCCTCTTTCTCTTGCTCTCTCTCCCTCTCTTTCTCTTTCTTGCTCTCTCATTTTTTATGTCTTGCTCCCTCTCTTTCACAAACTCTTACACACCCCGCCCCTTTCTCTCAGTGTTTTGCTTTCTCACACATTCTCTCTCCCTCTCTCTCTCCCTCTCCCTCTCTCTCTGTCTTTCGATCTCGCAGTCTCAGCGCAGTCCGTAATTACAACTCTCTCACCTCCTCATCCGCCTACCACCCTGCTGTCTGTCTTTTCAGGCCTCCCCCACCCCATCCCTCCTTCCCTATTTCCCTACTCTCTCATTACCCCCCTCCCCCCTTTCTTTCTGCTCCCTGGGTGCCTGCCTCACTCTCTCCTGCCTGCCACATGCAAATCACTGCCTCTCGCATGGAAACCGCGCGGCTGCCATTAATAATTTTTGCGTACTTCAAAAAGGAGTAGAGGAGGCCTGCGATAAAGTGGCAGGGGAGAGAGAGAGAGAGAGAGAGAGAGAGAAAGAGAGAGAGAGAGAGAGATTGGGGCCATTTTGATGGAAAGGAAAGAATCACCATATTCCGCTCATGTTGTGCCGAGAGCACAAGATGAAATGTCGGGCGGAATTTTTTGACTGCCAAATCAGTTCTCTTTGAATCTCAGCCTCCCGTCTCACACCTTCCCGGTGAACTGGAGTTTTTACCACCGTGCAATCTGTCAACACACCAAGGGCCAAAACATCAACCTGCAACCATCCATTACATCTGGTTTTGCGCATATCCAGCATCGTGCATGCATTTATTTTATTCTGGGTTTTTTTTTAACCAGGTCTTTGCAAATCATTCAGAGTTGAATTTGAGCGGCAAATCACGGAGGGGTATAATTATGAATCACACTGATCCTTGATAATGAGTAGATTTTTTTTATGCGACCGTCATAAATCTACGATGAGACGCCTAGCGTAATTATGTCATATTAACGTCCAGGCAGTTCCAAGTTTCACTCTATCACACGTAGCCGTCAGCCCTTAAATAAATGGGAACAGTCGCATTCCGGTAATGAAAAATTACAAATGTGTGAGGCTTCAAACTGAATACCGGTTAGGCCACACACATTCTCTCATATGAGAGGATTCTGCAAACCCATAGAAGAATTCTTTATCGCTCCTATCCTCAAGGTGTTGTTACAGAAGAGAAAGCAGTTTTCGATTTATCTCCTCTGTTTTTTTGTTTTTTTTTCAAAAGAAGTCACGAACAGTCAACAGTCACGAACATGATTTCAGTCAATCTGACTTCCGAAGAACTTTCACCCAAAGAAAATGCCAACGTATACGACTGCCCTCCTACCCACTGCGTATTGCTGAGCAATATTACACGCGATAAGTTTCTGCTCTGAACGTTCACGAGCCAGAGGAGCGTAATTAAAGCGGGAGAGAGAATACGGATGCTGTAAATGAAATTACAGGCAGACGGGGAGTCGATTTACAGTCTGACTGAGTCATTTATACATTTTAATCATAGTTCAATTATGCCCTTACTTGTCATGCTTAATTAAACATTATCTACGCCTAAATAAATACATACGGATTCAAATGATGCTGTAAACGTATCTGCGTACAGCGGTAGGCTAAAATCGGGTTAACCTGGGCTGCTCTTGAGGCCTGGAGATTCTTCGTGAAATCACTGGGCGCTGTTTGACTCTATGTGTTAGGCCTACATTGTATGAATAATATTTATTATTCCAGAAGGACTCGAAGTTACTGAACGTTATGCTCTTTTCATGAATAGCATAAGTCGATCGTGCTCTAATGTATCTTTTGTTCTATTGGTCTGGCTGAGAAAAGTTTGAATTGAGTGACTGCGTGACAGTGTAAGGGACATGCTCACCGTTGAGATACCTGAGCTGGTGAGACCGTAGAGGAGTTAGAGAGGCCGGCAGTAGAGCCGTAAGAGGATGTGAGAAAAGAAATCTCCTCTGCCCTTAATGAGACAGTCGGAGAGAGAGCGAGACAGAGAAAGGGGGGGAGGGGGCAAAGGCTATTCTCTTCATACACGCAGAATGAATGGAGGAAACCCTCTTAAGGTGACTATAGTCAAACTGCACTCAATTACTCGAGCCAGCCAGCCGTGCAGTGTTTGTGCCGCGACCGCGCTCGTCAGCCTACACAGCAGTTCACAGAAGTAAAACACTGCACTTCTCGAAAAGTGTTCCAAAAATACGTTACCGTCCACTCCAAATGGTTCGTGTTTCCCGAAGAACAGCATTTCTGACTTCTACTCTGGATAATTAGTGACTACAGACAATATGAATCGGGTGAGCTGGAATAAAATTATGTTATAACCTAATATGTTTTAATGTCTCTCAGGGAAAGGAATTACCATTCTAAGATACTAAGATTTTTCACTCAGAACTCATCTCATTTTTTTACACTTCTATAGGCCTATCTTAGCAGCAGTGTGAAAGAGTCAGAAACGGAACACTTGCAAATCGGAAACTGCGAGGGGACAATATGTCTAACATCCTCGTCTCTGTACTCTGAGGTCCTAAAAATACTCAGCTCCGCATTTCTTTCTCAGACGGCTTCAAACACCTCTTGGTATTCATGAGCTAAGGCACACTAACGACATTACCGCGGAGAAACACCGTCTGCCTGAAGCGTCTAAAAAACATTTGTTTTCCGTGCACAGAAACGTTCATTCATTACTCAAGCTTTTAAGAGGTTACATCACAATCCTTTTCCCTGTTACTCCAAAGATTTAGAGTTTTATGAGGGAAAACAAAACTGGAGCACATTCCAGAAACAAAGGCTCACAGAAGGGAGAAAGATCATTCATGACCTGAAAACTTACGGAGTGTTTAATCTTTGGTTTTTACTACGTCTATATAATACAGATTAACTAAATAAAAACACAAATTTGTTCTCTCAAAAGCCTTTACTGTTTAGAAAGAAAAAAGGAACAGTGACTAGGGATCTGAAAATCTTATTTTTAGGCATGTAGTTTTCCCCCCCCAGTGGATTATCTGGCTACGCCTATATATAACATCCAAAGCGTTCCTAGGTTGCCCCTGTTCCAAGCCCCATAACGTGATATCCTTTCACACAGGGGCTGTATATTGCATCACCTCTGCCATCCACCTCAGCTTTGAGCACTGTTATTTTGGAACATCATCATATTCCAATATTTGTCATGCAGGGATTTTGGCGTGTTCATCTTTCAAGCCACATGGCATTATTACATCAGCTAAGCCCCCCCCCCGAGAAAAACCCTTTACTCAATCAACTTTGTGCTGCGTACAATCAACAAAAACAGAGGTATCCGTGAGTATGTAAAATTAAGCGAGGTGACAGGGCATAGTTTAGTGTGGTTATTATGGGGTGAAAAAGGTTGAAAAATACAACACGTGACGTTTCTAGAGGTCAGCAATGAGATGGGAGACTCTCAGGTGTCCAGTAGATTGTCTCTCGCCAGAGATCACCTCAGTCTCGCGTGTCGTTTTTCATCTGCTGATCCGAAATGAACGATAACAGTCTGGTCGAACCGGATTTACTACACGCAAGCAACGCAAAGATACAGTGTTCGCAGACAAACCAAACACAAACCCTCCCACTTCACATATACAGCTATGATGATTTACAATGAATATCTAAATACCATCGAGCCACTTAGTTTGCATTATACACATGTAGGTAACGGTGATAACACAAACCACAACGAAGCATCATTGCTACACGTGGTTTTGTTAAGTGCCAGGTGGATTGCATACAGGACAGATATAACAACATATTGTTATATATACACATTTACAGCGCATAATCGCGCAATATTAATCTGGTTGCTACAAAAGGCACATCTGTCCAAACCCCACTGTACGTCACAGTTCTGACAGTGACAGAGCGTCAAACACATTTCAGTATGAACTAAGTGAATTTGATTTTGAAGTTAGCACTAGTTATCAAATGCTCTCTTACTTATGCAACCAGACATTTGGTTCCCATTACTCTGGAAACTCTGAGCATTTGACATTTAAGGTGAAGAAACACTGTTTTTTTTACTTCCCTAATTTGATGTGCTTTACTGTAATGTTGGCTTTATACACAAATAGTGTCACTGTCACACCAAGTACTCTGTCAGTGATACGTTTGTGACGTGTGACAAAACTATTGTTTAGTAGATTACTTTATATACAACTGGCCAGTGTGTGACTGCTCTCTGATGAGCACGTTTGTGTTCCAAACATGTCCATTTCTCCTGTGTGCAGGCTGTTACTTCTCAGCAGTGGCACCACTTGTACACGTGCAACCATGTGTTTTACATTAACACGGCGCTACGTGTCAAAACTAATGACGGTGCCACTCTAGCTGTTTATACCAGTGCACAGCGAGAGGGGTCTGTCTGCTATAGCTGAGTCACGTTTTGATAGCGGAAGTTTAGAGCAGCCGCAGTGTTTGTTGTTCTGCTGCCTAGACACAACGATGTCTAAATTTGACTACACACCCTGTCAAATCTCTTCTCTCGACGGATTGGTCATCTAGTTGATAATATGCACATGAAAGCTCTTATCCAGGCCTTGTGAGCGTGTGTGAATTCTAACTCGAATGGCAGCCTCAGAGCGGGGGAAAAAAAGAAAAAGAAAGTAGGAAAAATACCGACACTCCGCGGTCTAACGGCAATGTATGGTAAACACAACGTGCTGAATGAGCTTATGTAAATGAAAAAAAAAAGTTGAAAGTAATGTCAGAAAGCGTGTACCTTTCAGTTTTTTTTTCTTTTACACTAAAATGAGGGACAACAAAGCGATGACACACATAACCACCCTGAAAAAATCACTCAATTCAGTCATATTCAGGTTGGTGACATTTACAAAAAAAAGAGTTTTATTTTTCTGCAGCCAACATTGTAATAGAAAAATACACCAGCTTGACTCTTATTGGCACCATAATTTTAGTATTAGTACCATAATGTGCCCCTCTCACAATCTCTTAGAATCGATCAACATTCTAAAGTACATAGAACACATCATTCGATTCCATTTCACAGATTATCTCACAATTGATTCATTGGCATTAAAGGTTTTTTTTCTTTCTTTCTTTTTTTGCAGGTTCAGATGATTAATTTGTAGCAGTAGCATGTGAACACATCTACGCTTTTTTCCCAAAGCTTTAGTCGACATATTTTTTATCATCAAAGAAATGTTTCAACACCCAAATATGTTCTTTGTGAAATGTTAATTGCATATATTTTTAAATAAATTGCATATATTATACATGTGCTTTAACACCCCCAAACCCAAAAACAGTATAGTACACACAGTTTAGTGCAAACAATAACAGGGGTATTAATCCTAGCAAAGAGGAAAACAGTGCAGGAAGTGCAGTGCAGTGCACGTCAAGAACATTATTATAATTACTTTTTACTCCTTTCAAGGAATAAATAGCTATATACTACACCGTTAGGACAAGCACTAATCTTCAAACCCAACTGTAGTCCCTCGGGTCGCGACTAACTCTTTCCGCGATGATTTGGGGCTCCCCCCCCTCCACTAAGAACTGAGAGCTTAGTTTAGTGGATACAGCCTCCGATTCCAATCTCTTGCTTGTATCTGTTGGTCAGAGTATTGGCCTTGCGCGTGAGCTTGGAGAGAACGGTGTGCAATCCATTCAAATGGAAATGAAATAACTTCTCCAAGTCCTCGTCATCAGGCTCCACATGGGATAACTCGTGGTTCGTCACGGCAAGTTTCTCTTTTCGCCTTTCGTCCGGTTGCAGAACTCCCCATTCGATATCATTCCTTATAGACTTCAACTGTACATAAGAGGCGTACATGTCCCCGTCCTGGAAATAGTTACTGGAGCTGTTGCTGGCAGTCCTTACGGAGCTTAGATCTTTTTCTTCGTCCAAGGGAACATCTCTTAAGAGACTAGGCACCATAACGGTTTGATCCATGTTATTTACGGCTCCTATAAAGCGATTCATCGCGTTGAACAAAGAGTTCTTTTGATTGTAGGAATCACAAATCTGCATCATTTTGCCAAGCTACGGAAAGACTTTGGTCCCGAGTGGGAATACTTTAGGCAGCTTTGACAATCACCGTGGTGCGTATGCAACGTCAAGCTGCTTGGCAGACAGACCTTTTTGTTAATATCCGTAATGGTGTTGCCAAAAGAACTTATCTACTCCGCTAACAGTTACTACCGGTTTTAGTGATACAGCCAAGTTATCTGAGACAGGTTTCGGCACTGTGTGAACTGCAAAGTCCCAGTTACAGACAGATCTGTCTCAGGTGTCTACTGTTTAAGCTGGATGAACTCCCGGTGTAGTTTCCTTTATGCAAGGGCGTTCCTAGGACCTGTCTGTCAATAGTCGGTTACTTTACAGCCCAGGGTTGTAACTGGATCTCAGTGACCTAAGATAACACAGGCAGGAAAACACCACTGGTTTAGGCTGGGTTCTTAACATCCGATCTCACTATTAAACTAGATGCTACTACAACATATGGTGGGTAGGTTTAATTAAAAAAAAGCACCAATAGCTTGTAAACGGGCAGGAATGGAAGCTCTTTATGTTACTAGTATCTATAGCAATACTTCTTTATCTCGAAAAATCTCGAAAAGGTACATGTGCAACGGCAAACCTTGCAATGTAAGAAACTGTAGCTTCCTGAATTGTACAACCGAATTGATTGCTATCACGTCAGTCCAATTCGATCCTCCCCAAGATTATATCTGCCTCCGATTTGAATGAGAAACGACGCCTTGTAGCGTAACCAAATTACAGTGAGAGTAAATTGTTGTTAAATCCCTAATTAGTCGTTCTATAGGCTACTCTAAGTATTTTCTTTTTCCTGAAGCGAGAGGCAGTATGCTAACTTGCTACCAGAAGCTAAGTCATTATAATTAAGTCCATCACTGCAAACTCGTATGAGTAAAACCAACCTTTTTATGGTGTCCCGGCGTGTCCTTGGTGGTCAGAGAGGTCTGGTTGGACCCAGAGAAACAGTAGCTAACGGTTTTATCAGAAAAGATAACCGGTCTGCAAAGCTCACACGGTAGCTCTGTGAGGGTGAGGCCTCATGGAGTGCAATGCCGTATCATAAATATTCATGAGCTGCTGAATTTTCATGACATCGGCTGACAAACGTACCGTCTCTAACGGCCAATCGTATTTGCCCTCGCCGATTCCACAGCCAATCAGCTGGAAGACTTAACAAATAGTCTTTCGGCAAACTAGACGGTAATTTATATTCGACACAATTTAAAGCTGAAGTCTTAAATTACCGATAAAATGGATGGTACAGTAAAAATTTCAAACAACCGATAAAATGTATAATTATTTTATATGTTATTTCGTCAAAGTAAATCTCGAAGACGCCTTTTTGTGATCCGCTTCCTCTTGCACTCATCTGATAGCTGTGGTTGCATTGCATTGAAGCTCGCTCGCCTCGTGGCCACTCGCCCGTGAAAATGAACCGTAAGCGCAAGTTATAGTGTTGTATGGGGAGTGAACTGCTTTTCGGAGCCTGAGGCCATTTCACACCCCAGACTAGGAATTCAGCGCTTTACAGACGTCCCATCGGTCGTTAAAACTCATTCGAGATCTAAGAAGTCTACACGTGGGACGAACGAAAGTGGAATTTGGAGCTTTGGCAGGCTTTGTTATTGGACAAAGGGTTGCCTTTTGCCTCATTAATCATTTGTCAATTAGAAAATGGTGTGGATCTCAATGTATTTATAGGTAAATACAGTGAAGTAACTTAGTCACGTCGACTCAGGCGAGTGAGAATGGATTGTTTAGACGCACCATAGAAACTGTACGTGTGTCCAAAAAAACAAAAAAAAAAAAGAAACGGAGGGAGGGAGAGGGGTAGAGAGAGAGTTTACCAACAGTCAGTCTTTTCATCAGGGCTTGCTGTAATATAGCTATGATCAGATCTCACATCGCTTCATTTAAATACAAAAAGCAATTTTGAAGAGTATTTTGTCTATTGCACACCCTGGGACAAAACAAGAGCAGGCCTACGGTGATCCGCGGAATTATGCAAATTATACCTATTAAAATTGCAAATATTTGCAAATAATGAGACAAGGAGAGTGATGAATGTGTGCTCACAAAAGAAAAGAATTTTTTCCACCCCTAAGCATACTGCTAAAAGGGTCTTGGGTTTCCTCGTCACGAGTGATAGGAGATGTAATTTGTCCTCTCTATTTAACAGCCAGAGCGTCGGGCTTCTTGCGCTGCTGATTCCTCCGGCAGTCTGCTGATCTCCGGTAATTTGCTTAACAAGATTAGTGTCCACGAGAGCGAGCGCTGTCATCGCGTGGTTTACTGGCTCCTGCGTCGCGCAGCGGCGGCGGCTCCTCTGGGGAGGTGTAGTTCTGCCCGGGCGTGTCACAGAACGAAATGTTGCTGAGGCCACAAGCAGAGACATAGATTTATTGTGGTCTGAAAAAACAAACTATGAAATAAATAGGCGTGTACATGACTAGACGCACGTGAAGAGCGGAAAAAACTGTTAATATGTGCTTCGCTGACATCCAAAGCATCTTAAAATGTGCACTTGGAATTTGATATTAGTAAAAATTCGTAGTCTGTCGTGGCGAAACGTGTTTGAAACAATCCGAGAGAGAGCGACTTGCAAATTATAATTCGTCATTCACCAGACACACAGATATTAAAAGTTGCCCGACTTTTCCCTGTTTCGTTACGAGAAACTGTCTACCGGATCCGTTTGCTATGCGGTCGTTAGCGCTCAGGGTTACGTTATCCAATAAGATATTAGTGCCATCTAGTGGTCGAAAGTCAAATAGCTATATTCATCCTCAACGAAAACCTCTCAGGACATCGCTGGCTGTTACGCACACATCTTCTGGGAAACAATAATAAAAAAATACCTCGTAATACCTGTGCGCGTGTAGGCAATTTCCCTTTAAATTAAAATCAGACCAGCTGTTATACCCCATGTAGAAAATGGACAAAATTGAAAAATATCTTCTATGTCGCTATTTACTACGACTATGCAATTGAACCTTGAACATTAAACCAGATTTTTGCGGCTACGGACACCATTTTCTCAAAACACCCAAGCCAAACATCACAAAGACTTTAAACTGAAAACAATTCAAATGGAGAACTTTTCATTCAGCAACATTTGAGTGGACTCTGTTTATTTAGGTGCCACCATGAACCTAGTGAGTATGAAATTGTGGACTTCATGAAATTGGAGCTAGGGCCGATTTATCGATAATGTTAACCAAGCATAGTTAAAGAAATCTGCTTCACAGTCACTCTTTATTTAACGCTTAAAAGTCATCAAATTAAAAAACGGACATAATCCAAATAAAGTAGTTCTGACAACGGCAATGATGAAATGACCATTTTATTAATAGAGAGATCACAGTTGTTTACAATATCAACATCCATTTGTAAGCATGCGAGCTGGTGATGCAATTTTAAAAAGTTTCGTTTTTGTACAAAGTCTTATTACTTTGCTAGTCCGACTTTAGAGTGAGTGTTTTTCACATTTCATGTATACAGACTATGTTTTCTCGACTCGTTTGTAATACTGATGACTCACCAACACAAGGGGCAGCAGCAAAATAATATTAAAAACAGCAATAATAATTCTAATACTAATAAAGGAATAATCAATAATTATTATTATTACAGTAAACTTCGAACGAAGGCAAAAAAGTAATATCAAAATCAAACACAAACACAGATAACTGGAACCACCAGGCGGCAAAAAACCCATACGTCACAGTTGAACAAAAATTGGTACTGAATCCAGAGATTCCAGTGTTTTCTGCCACTTCTAAAAGCACCCCAACCCCACACCCCAGGCCTTCTATTCTCAGCACGTCATAGCTACTGTCGAAAGTTCCAGTGTTTATGCAAGCGCTTTCTTTATCAGCTGTCAATCAGCTCCGTATATGTGGCGCTGCCTGACGCGTACATTCGCCGTGGAGTGGTTGCCAAGACAACAGAGTTCATTCTGCGACCCGCAGTCATGTTATTACCAGATCTCGCTCTTTCGACATGACCTGAAATTGTCACGGTTGGTCAGTTATCTAAGATTTTTTATTTAACTGAACCTAAAAACTTTGGGAAAAGTGCTAACACATAGCTCTGACTTAAAAACTTGCTTCGTAGCCCCGGTCTCATTATTTTCGTCATACGATTACTCGGCCGGTCGAATACAGAGCGCGTTTTATAAAGTAAGTACAAAGCATAGAAACAGCATTAATTTACAGGATTCCTCCCCTTAAATGACAACAACGCCGAACATCAGACGCTAGCCGTATGTGTGACATAAATCACTCGCCTGTTGATAAAACACTCCCATGATAAATGATGACATCCGACTCTCCCCCCCTCTCTCTAAGAGCACTCTGTCCACTATATGTGTGCTCTGAGTACACTGGTTTAGGCATCAAAAGTAATCATAATCATACAATCTCCCTCTCTCTCTCTCTCTCTCTCCCTCCCTGCATCCGATACTAAAGCAGCCGGGCAGTCGTGAAAGTGGCGAGGAGTCGGAGGGAGACAGACGGATGAGTCATGACGACGCAGACAGAGTGAGTGACACGGTAAATAAAGGGGACAAATGACAGAGTGAATAGTAAGGTCAATGAGGAGGGTGAAACGTTGGAAAGAATAACGAGGTAAACCACGATGACAGATAAGCAGAGCGAAAGTGTAAATGACGAGTTGAACGGCAGGAGAAAAAAAGGAGTGAAAGATGGGTTGAGTAATAGGATAACTGCCCAAACAACACTGTTTCATGGGGTTGAACATTACCAAGTGAACCCTACCAAGAGGGGAAGATGATCTCGTTTGGATACAATCTACATACAGAGAGAGAAGCTGTAAAGCTGAAGAAAAGATGGCTTAAAGGGTTGCAATGGGTGTACTATAAAGTCAAAAACAAAGGGCAAAACAGTTTAAAAATAAGTGTAAATCATAAAAAGAGAAAAAAGAGAATAAATAAAAAGAAGATTCTCCTGCCTATCTGTGCTCAGACGTCGATTATCACTTGAAAGAGCAGCATGTTTCCCTGTTCAGTGTTTCAAAGACTGTGAATAACACTATACCTTACCAATGATAATACACACACCTACACACACACACTCACACACACACACACATGCACACACACAGGGACTGGGGAGAGAGTGGCAGAGAACACTGGAAGTTATGGTCTGGAGCAACAAACTTGAGAGGATGCCAAAAAAAAAAAAAAAGCGACAGTCACACATGCACGCGCGCGCACGCGCGCACACACACACACACTTTTTTTCCACAAAAAGCTACTTGCACGAAGTTCATCTGAGCTACAGTAATGTCACTTTCACCAGGATGCAGAAATGAATTCTGGGAGGCAGAGAAAAAGCAGCTATGCCTGTGATGGCACTAAGAGAAAATGGAAAGCAAACCCTTCCTCCAAAGACTTTTTCAAAATGACGCCAACAAAGAAAAAAAGAAAAGAAAAGAAAAACCCTATGATTATATTCATTTGCTACTCATTTTTTCCCTCACCTCTTCAAACAAGTATTAGACAAAGAACTTCATTCCGTTATCATTTTTGGTTCATTTAACTGTTGTTCAGATGTAAAGATGAAAAAGCTGAAAGAGAAAGGTTCTAATTGAGCATGCGGAGCTCTGTACATAGCAAGAGACTTAGGCAGAAGTAAGTGTGTGTGCGTGTGTGTGTGTGTGTGTGTACATGTGTCTATGTTTAGTTGTGTGTGTACATGTGTTGGAGTTTGTATGTGTGTTCACTAAAACCGTAGTTCTTTTTCCTTTACTAGTAGTTTAATGTCCTGAAAAAAGCCTATACTCATGTTACAACAGCACAGGACGGAATGATACACTACACGAAAGAAGAGAGAGAGAGAGAAAGAGAGAGAGAGAGAGAGAGAGAGCTTTGGAAAGGAAGAAAGTAAAGGCAAAAAAGCAGAAGATTAGAGGGAGAGAAAACAGGAAAGGGAAGGGTAAAAGATGTTAAGGATGGAGCAGTAGAATTTCGGTGTGTCCTCCACCCAGGTCGTCATGGTGACATATGCCCTCTCCTCTTCTCCCTGTAAGAAGAAAAAAACAAACAGGTTCCAATTACTCTGAGTGTATGTGTGTGTGCCTGTGTGTTTGTACATCAATGTGCCTGCGCGCACGCGCGCGTGTGTGTGTGTGTGTGTGGTGTCTCCCTGCATCGTGTTTGTCGCTCTGACATTCTGCATGCTGTTCCCCAGCGGAGCTTGTAGGTCAGACGTGAGCCAATATTTCACATGTGACAGAGTGGGGATTTTCCTGTGCTCCGTCCCGTCGGCGCGAGTGGAAGACAAATATGTGAGCTGTTCTAGAATATTCTCCTGGGCTCTGAGTGAGGCGCCCATTACTCTGCTCTAATGAGGAGAACAGTCGCAATGATGGGAGAAGAAGAGGGAGAGAGAGAGAGAGAGAGAGAGAGAGAGAGAAGGAGAAGGAGAGAAACGAATCGCTTTGCTTGAGATAGCCTTTCTTTCTCTCTCTGCTTCTCTGTCTCTCTTTCTCTCTCACCCCCCCCCCCCCTTCTCTCTCTCTCTCTCTCTCTCTCTCACTCTCACACACACACACACACACCACACATATGCTTCCTCTCAATCACTGTCTTTAAATGTATGTTTGTTTGTTCTTTCTCTGTAGCTTGCTTTCGCTGTGTGTGTGTCTAAATGTGTGTGTGTGTGTGTGTGTGTGTGTGCGTATGAGGCAGGGTAAGATGACAGGCGATGTGTCCCTCAGTGAAACATTATCATGTGCTCTGACTGAGCTCATACATGGTAATAAATGGGAGAGTTTAAATGAGAGACAGACAGTGTTATTTATGATCCACACCAGCACTGCCAGCTCCCCGCAATTACAGCAGCACACGGGAAGGTGGAAGTCTGAGATAACCACTGGCTTGCTGTGTGTGTGTGTTTGTGTGTGTGTGTGTGTGGTTTACGGACACACGCTCCCACGTTTAACGTTATTGCCTGGGGCAATATACACACAGATGCAGAATAATAAGCTGCGATTATTTGCAAATGCGCGTGCGCATACATGTACACACAGACACACACACACACACACACACACACACACACAGAGAAGCGTGAAACTGAGCAAAAGACATATACGCGATGTGAATTTAACATGCAAGCAGACAGGCATGCACACACTTACACACATGCGCACCCATACAAGTGGGCACATGCATGCACGCACACACACGCACACAAGCACACACACACACACACACGCACGCACACGCAGAAGCGTCTCTGCGACAGCAGGCAGTTTCAATAATTAATACTCAGTCAGAGGGTGTTCTGCTCTCGCCTCATCTCAGGCTCCATTTCCATATCAGGGTTGTGTGTGTGTGTGTGTGTGTGTGTGTGTGTGTGACTCATTGTCCTCTTGTTCATTCGTCTCTCTTGTCCTCTTGTCACACTATTTTTTGACTTTCTAAACACTCTCTGCATCTCTGTTCTCACGCACTCACCTCTCTAATGTGCTCTCTCTTCCTTTTTCTTTCTTTCCTCTCTTTCTCTGCAGTTATTTTTCTCCATTAGTCTCACTCATTCACTCTCTCTGTCCTTCTTTTCTCACTTTCTCTCCTCTGGTGCATTCTCTCTGTCTGTCTTTCCCCTTTTATTTTAGTTCAGTTTCCTTCTTTCTTTCTTTCTTTCCTTTTCTTTTTTTCCCTCTCTCCTCTCGCTCGCTGACAGATTTCAGTGTGTTGCAGCATTCTGCATGAAAACACATTCATCATCGGTGTTTTGACTGTTTCTTTGTGTGCCAAATCTCCCAGCTGGACCAGCCAAACACTGTATAAATGATTCAGCTCTCCGCACGTGTGTATGTGTGTCTGCATGTCTGTGTGTGTGTGTGAGAGAGAGAGAGAGAGATGGAGAGAAAGCAAGAGAGAGAGACAGAGAGAGTGAGAGAGAGAGAGAGAGAGAGAGAGAGAGAGAGAAAGAGAGAAACTCACCTGCACCCTCACTGCTACACCATCTCATACTGATTAGCAGTGATAAACCGTGACAGGCAGCAAGCTAGCAGCATACCAATCAGCTGTTGAAGAAAAACACACACACACACACACACACACACACACACACACAATCACCATTAGCACACTGAAAACACAATCATTGTTGCCGCTTTAATCAGACTACAGAACGGCGGGTAACATTAGTACGACTTAAAAACACAGTGTTATGTGGTGGGAGGTACTTTCTGCACAATGTTCTTTTGATAAGACCACATCTACTGCTGGGAAAAAAAAACGTTTCATGGTCAAACAACGAGAAAGTGATGTGTATTTGTAACAACTTGGCTCTGAGTCAGGCTCAAACCAATGACCTCGGGGTGGGAGTGTTTGTATCCTGTCATGCCAAGCACTGGTTTGTCCTACACAAATAACCATCAACAGTCACAAACGTTTGTCTGTGGCCACACCCTTGTTAAAAAAAAACAAAAAACTGTTGCTGAGGAACAGACAGGCGGATGTTCCCATAACTGTTGTAAAATTACTTTAACTACGACAAGTTAGAATTAAAACCATTATAAAATAGTCCTGTGGGCAGATTTATTAACTATTCTATACTATTCAGAAGAATCTTTGAACCGTGCTTTTTCCCCCCTCTAAAGTAGATTAGCTGTTGAAAGCTAGTGACTTCATTGGTGACTATATGGTGGGGGCCTGAATGTCTTTTTTTTTTTTTTGTGCGGGCTCTAGACTCTGTACAGAATGACATCCAAACTGAGCGTCGCAAAAGCCTTCAGACAGAAAAAAGGTAAGTGTGAGTCAGCTCCATCTTTTTCTCTCTCTCTCTTTCTTCCTCTAATGTGCATATTCTTCCTAAATGGTTAAAACAGGGGCTTTTAAAAGTCAGTCTCTCTCCCTCATTCGCTTCTCTCTTAATATCATATAACTTATATTTATAGATCTTGTAAATGCTCTTATTTTTCCCTATGATTTTAAATAAAGGGCTTTCAATAGTCAAGTTTCATCTTCCTTCTCCCGGTTGCTCTCTCTCTCTCTCTCTCTCTCTCTCTCTCACACTCTCACACACACACACACACACACACACACGCACAGAGCAGAGGGATAGGAGGCATTAGGGACAGCCTCTCCTCTAAAAGGTGTCATTGATCTCAGCCGTCCCTGCGCTGCCTGATAACAACTACAGTTCAATTAATGGCACAGAGCGTATGTGTGTGCACGCGCGTGTGTGTGTGTGTGTGTGTGTGTCTGCGCGCGTGCGCCACTGGAGGGATGCTGACGGCCCTCTAGGACCATTAGGGCTGATGGGGAGGGGGAGGGGGTGGCGGTTGGGGAGGATTCGGGGGGGGGGGGTCGGCTGCTGCCGGTGCCAAGCTGCATGGAGCTACGCTACACAGCGCTGCGGGGCTAATCGAGCATGTCAGTCGCCCGGGAGCAAACCAGCGCACACTCAGGGAGCGGAGCGAGACAGAGAAAAAAACGAGGGAGAGAATGAGGTGAGGAGGGAGGGAGAGGGGGACAGAGGGAGGGATGTGTGTGTGTGTGTGTGTGTGCGCTCTCTTGCACGCTCATCTGCATAATAGTCCCAAGGCACACAGAGAAACTGTGTGTGTGTGTGCGCGCGCGCGAAGCAGTCGTGAATGACAGAGAGTCTGATTGTGTGTGAAGTACGTGTTCGCAGCAAATCCCAGCTGTACAGCTATGCAGGCGGGGCTGCTGTCTCTGTGTGTGTGTGTGTGTGTGTGTGTGTGTGTGTGTGTGCGCGCGCATGCATGTGTACGTGTGTATGCGTGTGTGTATATGACTGCATACATGTGTGTGAGAACTCAACTTGGGAAATACAAACAACCAAGAACTACCAACAATTTCCCCACAGTCAAAGAACTGTCTGAATGGAGGCAGAAATAATTCGTCACCAGTATTCCTAAGTCAAAGTGTGTTCGTGAGCCGACCACAATCGGCTGAGTCATTTAGAGCAGGGCCCGTGCTACATGACAGTTCTGTCTGTCAGGGTTTAAATGTGAGATGAGAAAAAACGGTTCTGTACCTGTGAGAAAGCGATCCCAAATGTCACTCCAGCAATGATTCCCATGTTAGTCTCAATAAAGGAAGTCACCAGCTCATAGCAACCCTAGAACAGAAACAACATGCATTAGATGCGTGACTGTTTGCGTGTGTATGTGTGTGTGTGTGTGTGTGTGTGAGGGAAAAATAACAAGAAGTCGGGGGCCGGTGTCTGTCTGTCTGAGCGTTAGGACCTGTATGTCTCAGTGTTTGGGTGTGTGTGCGTAGGTGTGTTTATGTTCTATGCATGTGTAAGAAAAAAAGAATGAAAGCAGGAGTGATAACACTTTTTGTGTTTGGGTGTGTATCAGACAGTGAAAAGGAGATACAAAAAAAAACATTTGTCTGCATGTGTGCCTTTGTGAGTACAAAAGAGAGTGAAAATGAGTCTATAAAGTACTGTCTGTCTGCCTCTGTCTGTCTATGTTTGTGTTTATGTTGCGGAGCATTTGTGCATGCCTTTGTGTATATATGTGTGTGTGTGTGTGCGCGCATGCTTCTGTGTGTGTGAGTGCCTGCCTGTGTGTCTGTATGCGCGCGTGTGTGCCTGTGTGTCTGTGTGTGGGTGTCCATGCTGTGTACTCTTACCTGCTGGTGGACCTTGCTGGGGGCTATGGTAGCATTGCGCAGGTCTGATGAGTTGCAGTCAGAAGTGTTGGCGCAGCAGCTTGGAGGGATGCCGTTAGCGGGGAAATACACACTGCTGAACCAACTGGTGTAGTTTAACACTCCACAGCAACGCAACTATGAAGAGACACACAGGCAGAGAGAGAGGGTAAGAAAGGAAGGAAAAAAGAGAACAGGATAAAATAAAAAAAAGTGATGTGATTCTCAATCAGTTATTTTTCTAGTCTTCTGAAGTGCTTGTCTTGAGTACCTATTGTGCACACACTTGCAAAATGCAGTGAATACAAGCACCTCTGTGACAACTAAATATAATTAATAACAATAATAATAATCATGTTTGTATTCTGTCAAATACAGGTCTGCTTAGAGCGTGATGGACACTTCTCGGGTGTGAAGGATTATCAAGTGTGTATCCAAAAATGCAAGACACTCACGCTTCTCTGAACATTATCCACCGCAAGACTCCTCTCATCCTGAGCATTGTAGTTCAGTACTGCCTCATTATACGTCCTCAGAAAAGTTCCCTTGATCTGGACACACGCACATAAAAACACGCGCGCGCACGCGCGCGCGACAGCCAGCGGTTAGTTAGGATTTATTACTGTGTGTGACATTTCCTCCTATTGTGAAACAGATGGAGGTCTCCCGCAGACGCATCATCGATAGCTGCGAGTAGGCCGGCGCCAGCGGCACAGTGGGCGGAGCCACTCACCTCATGACGAAAAACGAAGCCGGAGATGCCAGCAACCAACTCTGCCAGGAACACAAGGGACAGAAACATGGCATACTGAAATGAGAAGGAGGGAAGGAGGGAGGGAGGGAGAGACAGAGAGAGAGAGTTTAGATGACGCCGGGAACGCTAGCGTGTAATTACTAAGGAACGGGACACTGAAATTCTTAAGGAAGGGAATGCACTGGAAAACAAAGGTTCCATTGAGTTCAGTGAGAATAAATAGCCTATTGACTCCCCTGTCATGTTCCATTGCTTCCTCTCTCTGACATTACTGGCCTCCCTTTCGTTTCGTTTTTTTCCCCATTCTTTTTTTTCTCTCTTCTTCTAGTCGCCGCTAGACCTTAACGCTGGCTGTTACGGCTGAAAATGAGCTTTGGTATGCAGCAGTGATGCTACCTGCTAATCCAGATGATTCACGACAGGAGGCTAACACTTAGCAATGGAGATGATAATCGTAGTGGCATGGTAGCTTCCCAGAATGAGTGGGAAAAACCTTGGCACTCGCTCAAACATAAATGCTATTCCAGACCAAACTGCTGAATACACACAGACACACTCTATGCTATCTGACGTAAGTACCGTGGTGACTGCGGCGCTAATGAGGAAAACAATCTGGTAGACACGCAGTTTCAAATACCTGCAGCCAAAAGAGTTCGCGCATTAAGCATTAGTAAAACGTCGATGTTGTATTTTTTTTAAATAGCTTCATCATCTTTCATTTCTTTTACAAAGCTCATATCTGGTTCATATGAGGACTGCATATTGGTCTTGCGACATAAAACGTTGTCAGCTCAGCGTTACATCTCTGAATAAGATTTTCTCCAGCATTAGACATGAACTTAACTCTTTCGCATTCAGCAAACATTTTATGTTTGTTCTCATGCATCTTTAGAGGGACATCATGTATATACGGGCTGTTACCTCACCCGTCCGTCTTTACTATGGTCACTACTCATTCCAGCAACACTTTTCGAGACAGCTTCGACAAACATGTTCATACCTTACAGACACCTTATCATGGTTGTCCTTAACTACGATTAGTGGCCGAAGGGAAGGGAACACTGAGGCATATTGAGACAGGGCCTGTTGCTCACATATGACAAATACGTATTTTCCCTTGTCTGTTCCGTGATGCCCATTCCGGGCTTACTTTATAATAAAGTGGGCTAAAAATACAACCTCACTGGGCTAAAATATTAACAGCTGACAGAATTGTGATATGGACGAATGTGTGTGGGTGTCTCCCTCCCTCTGCTCACCAGTTTGAGCATCCATGGGCTCCCGCGGCAGGTGGCGAAGCAGCCGAACAGCCCGAAGACGATGATGGTGGTGCCGGTGCCGATGAGGACATAGGGAGCGTTGGTGGAGTTGTCAGCGATCAGAGAGATATACGGACCCAGCATAAATTTCCCCCATAATCCCACCGCCAGAAGGATCGCCCCCGTGATCTAAATACACAGAGAGAGAGAGAGAGAGAGAGAAACTTTTAGTTTACATTGTTTCTATAACAAGCTGTGTTTTTCTTTACTTGAGGCACATTGCTGTTTCAAGTTTTGTTGTACCCCCCTCTGTATTTTCTCTTTCTACGTTCCTCCTCACTGATAAAGCACAAGGTCTTATGTGTTGACAGCATTAAGTACAAATTTTCGGTGTCCGAGTTTGCTTACACTTTACTGCCACCTAGAGGACAACATAAGCAATAACGTATAACACTACAACAGAAGACGTCTGTTGACTGAAGTGTGACACTGAGCAATGCCGTAACATGATTATGTAGGTGCTTAAACATAAACTCATATATTAATTCCCCTGCTGTTTATGTCAGTCATTTTCTCAAAAAATCTCTATCTTACAATACTCTGAAGCACAAAAGACAATCCAAAAATGGAGGAAAATGTCAGAAAAAAGACCACAGAAAGCACACATTCTCAATAGGAACTGCTGCCCCCAATAAATGTAAAGACTTTCTGATTCCCTGCCGTTCAGTACAACAGGAAATCAGCCAATGGACCGACAGCAGAAATTACCGTGTGTTCCCTTAGAGCAAAAGCACAGGGCCCCTCATCAGAGAACAGGGTCAGTAAGAACCCTGGTCTCTCTCTCTCTCTCTCTCTCTCAGAAGCTTTCAGTCAACTGGACCACATCAGTGCGCTTATGTAAGACAAGAATCCTTGTGAAGAAAAGCAAACCTTGGACAGACATTAGTTACCACTGACTGAACCCTTTACTGGTCAATCAGAATTATGTAACCGACTGAACCCTTTTC
This sequence comes from Chanos chanos, assembly GCF_902362185.1. NCBI lineage: Eukaryota > Metazoa > Chordata > Actinopteri > Gonorynchiformes > Chanidae > Chanos > Chanos chanos. The sequence goes on from NC_044502.1 coordinate 13,742,255, forward strand.
TCCTTTTATGTATGTGGCTCTGTCATGGGCAAGTGTGTGAGTCTGTGTGTGTGTGTGTATATGTGTGACAGAGAGAGAGTGTGTGGTATACCTTGTTTCAGGCTACTCTAGACACAGTGTAAGCAGGAATGCAGTTTGAAATAAAACATGACCTTGCTATCTGCCAGCAGAGTCACTCTTGGGTAAGATATATATTTAAAGTCATCCAGTCGTCAGCCCTGTCCCAGTTCTAGTAATGGACTCTATTTTTGTCTCCTTTCTTTAAATTACAACTATAGTTACACTTTCTCGCTCCTGCTATGAAGGGAAAAAAACCCCATGCCAAATGTTGAATAAAAATCTTAACCTGCTAAGGCAGTTTATGTTATCTCAAAAGTTTTTGAAGCGTTGGGGATGTTTACATCATGTGCTCTAAATAAGTGATCAAGGCTTAGACGAGCAGCATTATGCTCATGATACGCGTTGCTCTGAGAAAGGTAGAGCTCATTCCAGATCATTCTTTAAATCCTGCGATCTGTTCCTTCACCAGCAGAGGGCGTTCTGGTATATCCAACAAACTTTAACCTTTACATGCAGGTGCTGTTGTCAGGATGGCAAAGAAGATAGAGCACTGAGCATGCGTCTACCTCTTATCATCACACTCTGCCCACCACAGATAGAGAGGGAGAGAGAGAGAGAGAGAGAGAGAGAGAGAAAAGAGAGAGAGAGAGAGAGAGAGAGGGAGGCATGAAACGCCATTTTCTAAACCATTACCCAGCAAGTCATCCTCCACCAAGCGAAATTAGGATGTGCCTGATCATTAATGATCTCAGTTGCATTCTGGTTCTGAAGAAGGCAAATGTGAATTTTTTACACCTGAACCTTCCCCAAACGACAGCTGACCAATCGGTCGAGAGAGTGCTGACACAGATTTGAGACGTAGCACAGTTTTGTGTCTGGAGACAAGCGCCCAGAACTGGGTCAAGCATATGCACGTTAGAGCATTGGGATTTTTAGTTCAAAGATTCATTAAGGTTTCATTAGAAATCCTGGAGGACAGGAGTTTTTCTGTGCCACTGCCTGCGGAGAGATTATTTCATCATGGAAAAATGTGGCTTCAAATTGGACTGCCGAAAAACGGGATTCTCCAAAATGAGCCTGATAGGAGGCTACTGAAGCCATGGACAATGGGGTCTTCTTAGCAATGTTTCAGGGTAATCTGTTTCTCTTTTTTTCAACCCTGTATTTAAAAAATAGCACCCTAGCCTTGAATGTCCCCTCTCTACCGATCTTCAGTTTGCAAAATGGATTGGATTCAATCTCGTCCCAACACACACACACACTGCAGACAAATATTCTGAAATATTTTCTCTCTCCACGTTTCTTTCCTTTTCTCGCTCTCTGCGTCAGAGTTCAGATGACGAGCTGTGTTCTTTTGATGGTATAATGCTTAGAAAACCAGAGAGAAAGACGTCAGCAGGCCTCAAGTTCACTGCCCACAGAACCCTGCTGAACACACTATTTCGATCAATACCCGGGCTGCCTACTCGCTATCGTCATCTCTGGCTCCTTCTCCATTCTGACCCATATCCACACCGTCACCAGACTGCTCCGGAACATTCATCCCGGTTCTACAGAGCAGAAGTTGCTCCGAGTATAACTGGGTTATTACAGGGGCCGGTCAGAAAAAGCGTTGGGGTTAGGGTACAACATGTTAAGTAAAATAAGCGTAGGGAAATACACTTTAAGCTATTTTGTCACGTAAAATGAATTCTTATTTTTAGCTGTGGTGCTAGGTTAGGTATTCTGCTTTGGGTCAGTGCAGGGCAGTGTGTGTGTGTTAGCGGTAGCGTGTGCTAACTTGTTTTCAACATGTCCTGTGCTACGAGCTGAGTCTTCGTCACCGTGTGGAGAGCGGTCTTTCTCAGAGATGTGCTAATTAGTGTGGGCTTGAGTAACGAACAGAGAGGGAGAGTGTGGTAGAGGACACGCTATATCTATCTCTCCTTTAGCTTATAGCGACAGCCATGTTATCATTCTAAGCATGTCTGTCACTGTGTCAGGGGAGGGAGAGGAAGAGATGGGAAAACACAGAGGGAGTTGGTGAAACCGGGCTGTAACCAGGAGTTGGTCTTGTGCCTCCAAAAGTGGACATTTTTAAAATGATTTTGTATATTAGGCGGTTTATTTGAATTGGTTTTTAGTTTGACTTTTTGAACCTTTTGTTTTTGGTGGTAAGTAGTGCCCCCTCCCATGGAGAGAGAAAGGAAGGAAGAAAAGCAAAGAGAGTTTTTAACAGACACCTAACAGATGGTGTGAGTCACTGGGTGCGAAGAGAGAGGTGATGCAGAGAGAGAGAGAGAGAGAGAGAGAGAGAGAGAGAGCAGATGAGACAAACAAATGTGAGTGACTCAAAAGAGCAACAGATGACAGTGAGACAGTTCAAATGTGGTCTAATATGCCACTCTACTAAAGATAGCTAAGACAACAGACAACACAGGGGGGACAGGGGGACAAACAAGGAGAGAGAGAGAGAGAGAGAGTGATACAGAATTCAACACAAAGACACAGACCTTCAAAGAAAGAGTTAAAAGAAAAAAAAGTGGAGAGTGGGGGGGGGGGGGGGGGGGGGGCTGTGGACCCACTGGCCTCATGCCGCCTTAGAGAGAGAGGGGGGGGAGGCACACAGGGTCTCCCACAATGCACCTCATGTATTATGGAACAGAGGCATGAAAGATTCAATGAGTTGTCTGCTGTCTGAGCTTCTCTACGGGGGTTGTGGTGGTGGTGGTGGTGGGGCGGGGGGGGTGATCAAACCGGGGTCTTTCTCACAGCTTTTTCTATGCAGGGTGTCTGACTAAAAAAACACAAAAAACTGCAGTGCTGACCCAGTGAAACAGTCAAAACACTGTTAAAATCTGTTACCCCTATATCCTCATATCTCAGACCAGCACTGCCAGGGACTGAGAGAGAGAGAGAGAGAGAGAGAAGTTTCTTATGAGGACTGTCTAAGGCAACTGAGTAAACCTGACTCTCAGCATGCATCTCTGTGAACTTTAAATATTAAACGGTTGAAGATTTCCATTTGTTCTCCATGGTGCTCATAAAGCATCTATTTACACAGAACTCCAAAAACTGCTCAAGTTAGTGGAAACAATACTTCATATGAGCTTCAGTTCAAAACAAATAAGCAGTATATACTGAAAAATCTCCCAATGAATAACTTTTTCTCTTGACTAAACATTTTGACATTATCTCGGCCAGTAAATCTTTTCCAATAACGGAGCAGCATAGAGGGAGAACTCTTCTCATGGTTTTCAAAGAAAACAAACTGAGGGAGGTACTAGTGATTCCACAGAGGGAGAAAAATGCAGTCTTCCATGGGAGCCACGATGTTGTGTCTTTTGTGAATCACTGGATATTTCAGAACCCAACACTTAAATTCTCCCACTTTCATATGATTCTCAGTGTGTTCTGGGCTTCAGTTTTATGAGAAAGCTTGGATGTTGAGCTCTGGTTGGTCTCTTTGTCAGTGTGTGTGTGCTTGTGTGTGTGTGTGAGCGTGAGTCTTGAGACATGAGTGTAATTTCCATCTCGGTACCATATCCCGTTCAGACACGGAAAATCAGTGGTGAGAGAATTAAATTAATTATCAGAGGCTTCCACAGGACGGAACATTATTGGTCGCTCATGCACACACATGCACGTGCCCATGCGCTCCCCATACGGAAAGGACTTGTTATTGAAAATCATTTCATTTTCACAGAATCAAATTGATGCTCTTTCATTTCACTTGGTTGAATTAATCTTACAGAAACCAGCAATGCCCTCAGTGCAACAGACAATTTGGCGTTTGAAAAAAAAAAAAAAAAAGAAGGAAAAAAAAATCAATTATGTTGCCTGTTGCCTTGGAGAACAGAACATGACAGCAGGCAAGGGCGCCATGGCAACACTTCCCATTAGAAAAACCTTTGAATTCTATCACTCCTGCTGTCTGCTAGTTAATATGCCATTAACTTTCAATCAAGGACTGACAGTGACGGCAACAATTCTTGGAAAAGATCAAGCCCGCAGTCATGTTACAATTACAAACATGAGAAATAAACAATCCCAGCGGTTTCAGAGTAGCAATCTGTGACCGGTCTTACGCAAAGTAAAAAATGACACAAGTTATAAGAAAAGTAATCACGCTTTCGTTTTTTAGTTGTTATGGTTACACGCAACCTCACGTAATCCATCTGATTCCAAACACACACCATATCACAACCATCCATGACAAAAATGTTCTAAATGTCTGATGACAGATGATGAACAGGTCATCATGAGCTAGTAATTGGACATTATGTGAGATCATAATGGCGTCTTAGAACCTTAAAGATTATTAAGTCATAACTGAAACGTCATAGAGTATAATCTGAATGGACTTTGGGCATATTTTGATCATATCGTCTATATGAAGAAATGTAAAGAGCCTAAATGCAAATGTAACACAATGTAAATATAATACAATGTAAAGGCAAATGTGTATCTCAAATTGTAAAAGTAAACTTATTATAAGTGTAAAAAAACGTGATGCAAAAGTAAACATGGATCAGTGTTTAAAATTCCTCACAGTGTAAAAACAGTCTAATGTAAACATAAAGAGGATGTAATCAGACATAAATGTAATCTAAATGTAAATGTCATTTGGTGTGGCTTTTGGATGCGTGTGGGTTTCATAATGAGTGTTTCTCCCGGGCTTTTAAAAGGCTGAATATAAAATGGGTTATTTGGGATGAGACAGCGTCGCGGGGCTGGCTGACTGAAGAAAATTCCATGACGTTTTCCTGGGTGGCACTGCCATGGATACTTTCCAAAAACCTGTGTCGTGCTTCCACATCGGTTTCCTCACCTGTGTACACATTCATAACACATGAATAATATTTTTACGATACTAGACAGACGGATTTACATTAGCCCTGTTATGAAGAATGTTTCAACTGTTATACAGAATGTGGTCTTAACTACTCTAGATTTATGGTTGCTGGTTCAATGGCTATTTAAACTGGGGAAATAACTCTTTTGAACATATTTTACATGTTCATCTGCATAATGAAACTGATGAGAGCTATCAAAAGAGACAACATTAGTGTGTATTCTTCAACTTGAAGCTTGCGGTTAAGGGTACTTTTATGAGATCTCAGCGCTCACACGAAGTGCTGAAAAGACTTGATGCACAGCGTTTGTATTTGTAAATGAGAGAGGTTCTTTGGAGCTTCCATTTGGCCTGCAGGTGTGTGTGTGTGTGTGTGTGTGAGAGTTTATGAGCACCAGAGTGAAGATGTGTGAATGTGTCAAGTGCGAACGCAAGAGTGGGGATGTGTGTTGGTGTGTGTGTGTGTGTGTCTGTGCACTTAGGGACTAAAGCATCAACACTTTGCTGCAGCCCTGAGGTTGAATAGTTTCTCTTAGAACCAAGAATATGAGCCTTACAAAGTGCAGAGTATGAAAAAGGCACACACACACACACACTCACACACACACGCACACATATCTTGCAGATGATGAAACATGGACCAATAACTGTGGAGAAACCATCTGTCTGTGTAATTCCCTCTCCGCTGTGTGAGTGACTAGCTGGTGGCTATCTGTGTGCACTGGTGTTGTGTTATGGGTAGGTGCGACATTAACATTAGCGAGCGACACGCCTGACCTCCAGAGAAGGCTCCTGAAGCTTAGCCTTACTGTCCCTGAAGAACTGGATAAACAACAACAGTGATTATCAACTAAACAAAGCTCATTAATGAATGCTTGAGGGACGACGTGTGGACTACTTTTAAACAGACCTCATCAAGCGCAATCCGGACAGTATCACTACACAACAACAACGAGAGAGCAAGAAACACAGAGGGACACACACAGAGAGAGAGAGAGAGAGAGAGGCCACACTCTTGTGCATTGCAGAAGAAGGAAAGATTCTCCATTTTGATGAGGCAAACAAAGAGGGGATTTCTGGAATACAGGGACTTGCAATGGCCCCATGTAACCGACGCTGTCAGAAAACTGGCAGAAAATAGTAGAAATAAAGGGTTACTTTGATCCAAAAATGAGAGAAAGAGAGGGAGGGAGAGAGAGAGAGAGAGAGAGAGAGAGAGAGAGAGAGAAAGAAAGAAACAACACTCGCTCTCGCTCCTCTTAGCATTTCAAATGCGGAGACCTGATCAAAGACAGCGTTGTTCTGTCGCGCTAGGCATCTTTGAATCCCGCTCAAACAAAATGAGCGCCGCAATTGCGTTTTTTTTTTTGGTGGGTTGGGGAGGAGAAGAAAAAAAGGACTGAGTTCAGAGACAGCATATTGTTTCGTTTAAACTTCTGTCAGTCGTGTCTGGTTAAGAGACTTGTTCCAGTTCCGTTCATTTATAACAAAGTCATACAGCTATAAACACGCATCATTAATAAACATGCCATATGGGATTTTAGAGACGTGTCATTAGTGTCTGTAAATCCTGAGAGACGAGGGTTAAGGGTTTTTTTGTGTGTGTGTGTGCATTTTGTCTCTCTTTTGGGTGGATTGGTAAACATTCCTGGCAACTGTGTTTTGCGTTTTGCATGAACTAAAAGAAAACACACTGTTACACTGAAAACACACAGCTGAAGTCCTCAAACCACATTGGGGTAACACAAAACTAAAGACCACGCATTGTAAATATGCATGACTCGTGACTGCTCCCCAAAACATCAGCGCTGCCAATTTTTATTACTGAAAATAAGACGACCAGGTTATTCATCATAGTCAGAGATAATCTCACTCAACTGGAATGAAATCATCGAAGTAATTATTACATAATCATAGAATATTCCAACATTGATATGTGAATGGTGTTAAGTGAGTCATAAATGTGTTCAATTGTTGTAAGTATTTAACATGAACAGGAGTGCATGTTGACATGTCTGATTGTTTTTCATGTTAGTCACGAACCATTCAATTTAAAGAGTTTCACCTGCTCCACTGCAGCATCCTTGACTTCACCTTTGTGGTGACGCAAATCTAATGCGGCGCATTGTTATCAAAACTGACTTAAGTCTCCTAAACAAAGTCAACAAATTCCTTTACTCTGAGCAAAGATTGAAAACGTCCCTCTGTATTTGTCTACAGAAATAGGTCACTCATTTCCCTTTAATTGAGAGAGGAAGAAAAGGACAAAAGAACCATGTACCCTCAGACAAATAAATGGTTTTTTTTTCCTCTTGTTTTGGGGTTTTTTTTTTCTGCTAATAAAATTGCATATGAAAATAATGAGGTCCTTCAACATTCGCATGCCCCAGTGGGTACGACACACTCACTATGTTTGCTCATAGCAAAAGCCAGTATCCATGGCAACAGTAATCTCACTCCCCCCGGCGTCGCCTAAATCCGATTTCTAATGGACTGTGTAGCCTTGCTCCATTTCCATTTCGCATCAAGCAGCGGATGTCATATTCTCTTCACTAGCTCAAAGTCTCACTATGAGTGTTAAATCAAGTATGAATGTGATTTGTAAGACGGGAATGCGATTATCGCCGAGGTAACCATATCAGTTACTGAACGTCAACTCATCTCCATAAAACACTATCGCCCTGTGTCTCTTTCCCTGAGTTATCGCCCTTGCCTTTGCCTTCCGACCCTCGGTTGTTCATCTGTACGGGTTGCTAGGCTTCAACACTAGCGCTAATGCCAGCTTCGAGTTGTTATGGACCTCTTAAATTCGGTGGCAGGGTGCCATCGCGGTATCGTTGCACAAAGGGAGAAAAAACGCTCAACAGAAAAAACCGCACAACAGGTGCTGAGGGTTGTATCTCCTGCTGCTTGTACAAAACAATACCCACGCAGCGCACACATGTGACCTAGCGCAGTTATGCTAGCCTTGCACTTTAGTCCCCAGGCAAGTGAGCGGACACAGCAGGGCCGTGAACGTACTCAGGCGACTCTAGACCTAAAACATTGCTCTGTGAACCAAAGTGAGTGTTAAATTAACCGCAAACACTCGAACCCGACGTATCAAAGTCCTCAGCATTATAAAAACTGTTAGAACATCCAAAATCGGTTACAATGATGTATAAAACATATAACTTGCCAATTTCTACAGCTAGCAGTTAGCTTCACTTAAACACTGGTTGCGTTTCTTGATTGCTAAAAGCAGCAGCATTTGGTGAATATTTCTGTTATTCTATATTACCACAGTGATATTATCCTGCTTACCACTGGAGGGGTGCAAAGCCAACAGTCAAAGCATGACTACAGGGTCAAATACGAAGCCATACTTTTTTTTGCATATTGTCACTTATTGCTATGAGGCCTTGCTCCTATTTTTTTCAGAGTTCATTGCTAACGTATGTCTGATAACTGAGGGTTCAGAATACATTTTTTATCGCATTCAGACCAATGACCCATTTCACCCACAGCTTATAAGAAGATTATCCACTGGCCCCATTTTGTCCCATTGCCTGACTATAATGATTTGCAAAGAGACTAGTGAATATGTCAGTCTGATTGGCCATTGGAGGAGGCTATGACCTCACACAGGACAGGTCATTGTTTTACTGATCAGGGCCACTCAATGTGCTTGGGTTAGTTCTGACAGAGGAGTCAGAAAAACAAACATGCTACTCATGGATGGTCAGAAATTGGTGCTAGAGTCTCAAGAAAGAGAACTGTGCATGTGACTTTCTGTAAAAGATGCCTTTGTGAAACAGTTCACTGTACTTTGAAATGCTATGAATTTTCATGTGTGGAAAAGACAAACTCTCGCTGTGTGGACCACCTTGAAGATGTAGCCAACCAAACCATGAAGCAAAATGTTTTGTTTTTCAAAAGCCCTGCTATGAATAACAATGAGCTACGTTCCCAGAACTGGACCTGCGCGAAGGCTACATTATGTACACATAGAGAGGAAGACAAAGAGAGAGAGAGAGAGAGAGCCCATAATTAGTCCTGCCTTTCGCTCTGATAAACATTCACATACCTCAGTGCACTTTACACCCCCTCGATCCACGGCTCCTGGCTAAGTGCTGTTTGTCCTGGTGGGGCCAGTGAGAGATACGTTTAATAGCTTTGTGCACCTGTCAATGGCACTAGGCAGACAGCCTAGCTTTCAGTGGCTTCTTTCCCTTTCTATATTTCTAAGAAATATAATCCGAATTCGAATCTTCTCTGCAAGGAACATGATAGAAATCAACGGTGTGGTGTTGAAACAAATAAGTAAGTGAATAAAGAAAGAAAGAAAGAAATTGACATCCGCAGACAGGCCGGATCAACATCAATGAAAATCAAGTGAATTCGAGCTGAAGCAATGAAAAAGATCCCCAGACAGGTTCAACTGAACTGCAACCAAGCCACCTGTCTCAACCACAACCATTAAAAGACACAGATGTTTTCTTATGGGATAAACTACTCTGTGGATGGACAAAAGGACAGATAGATGGAGGGATGTAAGAACAGACCAGTGGATAGATAGAGTAATCAATCAAATAGATAGATAGATAAATGGATAGGTAGATAGATAGATAGATAGATAGGTAGATAGATAGATATCCATGTATTAATAAGGGGGGGGGGCATAAAGAAATCTCAGAATGTACTGCTTATTATCGCTAAGAGGTGTGTTTGAAGGAAGAAGAATGGCCTTAATAAGCAGTGACAAACCAGTGTAAACACATTTTCAAACTAAGTATGCCATTAGTTTGTTGAAGCCAACATCCTCATTGACTGAAATTTCCCTGCAAATCAAGTGCAATCATTTCAGAGATTAGTGACATAACTCTCTCACACTGTGACACTTCTTGCAGGTACAGCTCAGCATGGATTGTTGTTGAGGACTTGTGCTGCTAGCTGCCTTATTCTGTATGGCTAATATGATGATAACATTGAGCCAGTACTGTCAACACTCCATTTAATCTCAGTGTGGCTTTCATGTCACACAGTTTTTTTTGTTTTGTTTTTTCAAAAATCTGCCAAGCAGGGCACTGATGCCACACCCCTGCTGTTTCGTGACATAAATATTTGTTTTCCATGTCAAAAATGAGCACTTCTTGTGGAAAATGGCCCACTTGCAAATCAATGAGATATCGGGAGCTGGGATATTGTCTCTCAGTTGTGAGAGAGAACCTTCATTGTTATCTGAGCTTATTTTTTCAACTGCGGTTAGTATTGTTTTTCCAAATTGTTTTGGTTAACCATTAAACCATTCACAACCCTAATTAATTAATCAATCCGTTGGTTGTAGATAGATAGATAGATAGATAGATAGACAGAAAGACAGGCAGACAGACAGACAGACGGTCTGTAAAATGACTGTTTTGGTGGAAGAGAGCATCTTTTCCAGTTATCCTGTCATTAATGAAATCACCAGGCAGGCAGACCTGCCAAAACCCAGTCAGAAGTGCTCTCCAGAGGCCACCTCTCTCTCTCCGCAGGCAACACTTACAGTCCTCTTTTATATTGATAAACACTTTTCATGCACTTTGAGTAAATTTTGTTGATAGACCTCCATTCTATATCGCTGTTCACATTATAAAATGCAACATGGACGTAGAACTACTTACACTAGCAGATGCAAAAGCATTTTTAAATGTATTTTATACACATTTTGTTGTGTTTTTTCTTTTTTCTTTTTCTTTTTCTCTTTTCCCAAGGCCCATGTCTACGTCTAATGATTTCCTGTCTTTGAACTTCTGTTCAACGGGCAGCCGACTAAAACAGCAGTGCGGGAGAAAACAGCACATCTGTCTCTGTCTGCAAAACATCAAAGTGAAAACAAAGGATTAAGTTCAACTGTTTACTATAGATTAAAAGACAAAAAACACCTGCAGACTGTCTCCAGAACAGTGAGGGGATGAAATGTGACAACACAACACAATACAGGTTCTCTCTACACAAAGACGATATTTATTTTAATTAAGTATTCTAAATCAAATAAGCTATATTGCATGAACCTATATGTTTACATGAAGCCATCTAAGCAGCTCTGTCTGCTTGTTGCCGTCGATAAAAGTCATACTATTACATTCTGTTATGAAGTTCAACAATATGTCTTCTCACCACTTAATGGGACAAAAAGGAAATAACACCCCACAAGGCAATGAGCAAATGCTTAAATCGAACACGGTCCACATAATCATAATGCTAAGAGGTGTTAGCACTCTGCTGCCCCGTTTTACACACAATGATTCAACTCCATGACTGATCAAAGCAAATGCAAGTATTTAGCACCTCTGTTCTGGCTAATGGCTAAGAATAGCCTGTCTTTCATTACCATCTCTGTGTAAAAAGGTTACAGTGCCAACTCAGAAATGCAAATCTCACATCTTTTGGACATCACAGATTCCAACGCTAAGGGGCAGGAATTCCACTCACCCATAAATACCTCAATCAGGGAACAATCATGTGAATTCGGGGTGACGAGCTTGGGGTGGAATCTGTGGAGTTCTCTGACCTTGTCAGTTTTTTACAGTCTAAATGGAAAATTTAATACAACACTTTTTGAGTCTCAGAAATATGAAATATCCTCCAAACATCTTCCGGTGTGCAAACAGCAAAGTGTGAATTTTAATGGGAGGTTGAGCTTAGAAAACCATTAGGAGTTGATGCCTTCAAGAATTCTAGCAACTCGATATTGATTACCATGAGTTCAGGAAAAGCTAAGGAGAAAGAGAGAGAGAAACTTTTTTAAAGCTATTTCTGGCAATTCAGCCCACTTATGTACTTCTGCTTGAAGGAGGATTACGTATGCAACTTGCAGTTCACCATTTCAATGCTTCACATGACTGAATACTCAGTCTTGAGGGACCTTTGGTTCTGAAAGTTTTAAACATTCCAGCATGGGAGACAGATCCCTACAGATTTTATTGAAGCTGTAATCTAACATGTGATTTCACAAATCAGAAGCTCCTTGAGACCTCAGCTGAAGAAATTATGCACATTTGTCTCAGGTTTAAGCAGAGTCTTACTTCCGCTACACTGGGCGAGTGTTGCCAGACCCCACCATAGACGCCGTCCAGCTGAACGAATGCCGTCTATGCCTGAGGGATTTTTTTGTCTTGTGTTTTACCATTCTGCCAAGATATGACCAATCAGCAGTATAACAGCCAAGGAAGTGCTGTGTTCCCGCCAGCCCTGCGCCTGTTTGGGCAGTCTGTTCCTCATCACCGGAGAGCATTCTGGGAGATGTTAAAAGTGTGAGGCACACTGTTCAGCGGCACCTCACACCCCGTCATCGCCCACCACCATAACAATCACATGATCGACCTCTATGACTCACAAAACCGACGAGGATTAACCCTACAGAGCTTTCGCCAACACGCACACACTTATCACAATACCCTTTACATACACACACACACACACTCAAACTCAATGGCATGTCGCAGCAGGGAAACGGCGTAATCTCTTAGCTGTGAAGGTCTAAAGCAGAGGAGAGCGACTGCAAATTACGAGCAATGCGCTTTTTCAATTTAAGATAATTTTTTACACACACACACACAAAAAGAAAAAATATACGAAAAGGCTTAGACTGGCTTAATGCTCTTTTGCATGGAAATAGAGGCAGACAGATGGGTTTTAAATGGTAAAAGAACCGTGACAATAGCTGTCTTGATGCAGTATAGTAGCACTCAAAACGATACAGATCTAACATAATTATTGCTACCCCTCTGTCTCTCAAAGCAATGTTTCACTGAAGACTCACAGACCATATTTTGCCTGTAATTGAATACAGCATTACACCATGGTACTCCATTTATACCTCTTAGGGTTAAAACCCTCATCTCACAGATGTAATAAAATGACAAGAAAAACCATACACACATTTGTACAGGCCATAAAACCAGCCTTTGCTCATATCTCTCACAATGTTTCGTCACGTTAAAACACAATGTTGATTGTGCTGAGTGTTTAAGTTTATCGCTTTTACGACTTAGGGAAACCAAAGTCCCAAGTTGATTCATTCCTTTTCCCTAGAGATGTCTGCTCTCTGTCGTGTATTTAAAGGAAGCCTAGAGTCACTATCACAGCAAACAGGAAACCAGGACACATTTCCTGGGAGATGGTCCTCCAGAGGAACACTGGTAAAGCCTGAGGTAAAAAAAAACAAACAAAAAAACAACAACACAGAAAAAAAGAAAAACGCAATCTCGAAGCTGAACATTCGTGAGATCTGAGTTTAGCATTTGAGCATTTTAAGGTTCACTGACGTGCTGTGATAAGACAAACGGTTGAAAGTAACTCAGTTTTTCCTTGTGTGATTTTTTTTCCCTACACAAGAAAACCACCAAAGCAATGTAGCTTCGGATCAATGCAACTGAATAATTCAAGTGAAGATCGATCTAAAACACTCGGATGTGACACCATAACTAATTCATATCAGTCTACAAGGAACCTATGTCTGTGTTGTTGACTTTGAAATGGAAGATTAATTTAAGGTGTGAGTTATTTGATACAAATGTTGAAAAGTCAGGGACAGATGTTGGCAACCGAAATGTAAGGTCACAGAGTCTGGCCTGAGGTATGTGTTGAAACTTGGAAGGGAACCAGTGACCATCTACTTAATAGGAGATGAATGGAAGTCACAATCCACTCAAGCCATTTGGTCAGCAGCCTAGCTGTTGATTAACCCCCTCCAATACCATGCTTTAGTAACATGAGCACCAATAACACCCTTACACCTGACGACATATGGGTTTAAGAGGATTGTGACCACAGATTACACACAAAGGCTCAACTTGCACAAGTTCCTAGGAGTGAATCAAATGCATTTCTCTAAGCTTTTTCTAGAAGGATTCAAAGCCAGATGGGAGTAAGCGAGATGTCCTCGGATACTGAAACCAGGCAGACTTGGAAAATTACAAGTTTAGGGCACAGGGAGGATCTCATAAGTCAAGCCATATCATATTACCAGTCGCCACTAAACCATGCCAGTCCAAGAGCAGGCTGGCACTGTGGGATAGGGCCTTTTCAAAATGGACATCTTGCCATTAATTTAGCTTTTCATTTCATTTGATAATGAACCTAATATGGAGATCCTGGTGATATGTATAGAGGGAAAAACAGACTAGCTCTTATAAGGTTTAATGAGACCTAACAAAAGACCTTGGTTCTATATACACAGTAAAGACATTTAGTCAAGGCATATCGATCCCTGTTTGGCGCATTAACAATACCTAAGCGAACAAGGTGGCGACTGGTTTTGATTGTCTGAGTTAAACGAAGAAGCTTCCAGACCACAACGCTGATCGCCGTCTGATACAACTGCAGTTAAATGTGAGAAACAGAAATAAGATTGTTGGTTTCTTCCTGCGCTGAGATTGTCAGTGTCGCCAAGATTACTTCTGTAATTTACCGACTTGTTTCTGCTGAGGAGGTTGTTTTTGTTACTGACAATTTCAAAAGCGTCACGAGGGAGCAATGCTCTTTACACGCTCCAGGAAAAACAGACATACTTTTTTTTCCTCATGAAACTTGAACATGCAACAATAAAAGAGTAATGACTTTTCAAAGACACACGTTATATTTTAATATTTATTTAGTGCTAATCTGTTGGGTCATGTGTTTCTTGCGTTTTGTCTTTGCCAGTGTGTGGTTGCAGGTCAGGGGCAAAAAATACAGACCAGACCAGAAAAATACAGATTTAACATTCTAAATCTGAGTGTGTACCAACTCCAGAAACACATGTTCTTCACTCTGTGAACATTCACTGAATGATTTATGATTTAAAGAGTGGTCCTTCTTCCCTGTCCCGTAAGGACTACTTTGAAGAGTTATATTAAAAGACTGAGGAGCTTCCTGTTGGCTGTTGATGGCACATGCCATTCCCAACTTTTATCAATTACAGGCTCAAGTTGCTCTGGCTGGACAATGTCACTGTGTCCCTGGCGACACTGGGCAACAAGTGTTAGGCAACAAACAAGCTACATTTGAATCCGCCACATCAAAAAAAGGAAGCCTGTAATCAGCCAATCAACAGGACACCTGCTGCTTCCTGTTGATTCCAGTGGTGTTGACATTAAATAAGCACAGGAAATGCCGTTTAAAAGAAAAAGAAACAATCTCACAGAAACTGAGACTGTTTCTATATGCGTGTAAGGGTAATACATAGCTATAAATTCACCGTGTCGCGCATGTTATGCAACCACTCTATCTTCCCTCGGTATGAATATATTTCACATTTACTCGTGCAGTATCTTCACATTGGCTTCATTTAAGATAACCTTATGTACATGGGCGGTAAAGTTATGAAAAAAAAAAAGTATTGGCTTACCCTTTAAATCTTAAGTATATCAACTCAGCTGAAATCTGAGCTGAGAGACCATCAGGAATTCTGACACTAATTTAAGCCAAGATACTGTGACCTCCCTTCCCATGGGGAAGAAGTTTCACACCAATGACTAAGTGCATGTGTCGTTAGAAAACGACTCTCACATCTGAGGTAACATAAAAGCAGGTTCCACCAAACCAGACTGCTGATTAAATTATTTATGTCCGGTTTATTTTTGTTTATTTTATGAGGAGCTTGGCTATGTCACATATAAACAGACTTCGCAGGTGATAGTCTGTTTTCCTAAAAACGGTAATTAAAAACCTTGCTGTTATCATTAGATAGGCCTATGTAAAAATATCAGACGTGACAGAATGTTCTTGGTATGGCTGTATTAAGCTGTAACTCTTCAGTGCTGAGTGAACAGTTCTCTGACCTTACACAACCTCCTTTTCTCTCGTCCTGACAACAGACGCCACTGCACTTTCCTTCTTTTTCTCTGTTTGTTTCTCCTGTCTGTTCAGTCCCCTCTGCCTCAGGAAAAAATGAGGACGGGAAAAAAAGACTTTTCATATATTTTCTGCATTTGAGGGGATGGAGGGAGACGACAGGCTGTGTGTCTATTTGTCTGTCTCTTGGCTGTTTCTCTTCTGTTCCTTGCTGACCAGTGGATTTTTGGGGGGGGCGGGACAGCAGAGATGGGAAGCATATACCTAGAGGTGACAGTGTGGAATCAAAGTAATCCAACTGTCACTGATCCCTTTTTTTTCCGCACTATGAAGTATCTGACTTCCACACCACTGCACAAGAAAGTGATGCCTTCACCTTGTTTCCCATCATAAAATGCTATTTGATCAAGAGATTCATTCTTTTCTCTATGAAATATTTCAGTCCCCCTCATATACACAAAAAAGTGACACCTTCAAATTTTTTTCCCCATCGTAAACCACTGCCTGACCATGAAATAGGTCCATTTTCTGCTCTAGCTGCTTAAGGCACTGTTATCTATCTATCTATCTATCTATCTATCTATCTATCTATCTATCTATCTATCTATCTATCTATTTATCTGTCTGTCTTTTCAATTTCTCACGCTGTGATTATCAGGTAAAACCAACATTCTAATGAACTCATAAATAACAAAGAAAGAGAGAGAGAAAAAGAGAGAGAGAATAGCAGGAAAGTCTGTTCTGCACCAGTAGCCCCCCCCCCCCCCAGTTCTAATTACTTCATGAGCAAAACTGACCTCAATTCTCACCGGGAGGTATTTTGAATTCGCTCATGAACAAGCTAATGCTGACTATCGCTGAAAGCATGACAACTATCTGGTCTTTCCGTTAAGTATGTGAGGCTCTCCTCAGAGCAAACTGTGAACTCATACAGCCAAAAGTACATATTTTTCCGTGAACACAGTCAGTGTGTACTCTTCGTAAACAGTATTGTTGTTAGAGAAAAATTCTATGCTGTCTTGTTGATATTAAAACCAACCAGCAGAGATTCATTGTGACAACATGGTCCTTTATGGGTCATTGCGAAAAAACATTTTAAGAAAAGGTATTGTCGCTAAAGGGTTTACTCTTAGTCATCATTTTAGCTAGTCCGGCAATCCTGTGTCATTATGCCTGATAAATGATAACAGTTTTTCCTATCCTCCTCATTGCTCTGTCGACATATTTCAAACTGTGATTGTGGGCTAGTCTATGCTATGCCACTTCAACACCATCTGTCTAAGCAGTGAAGCTATGGGGCTAATCTGTTCATTTTCGTGTCTGAAATCAAGGGTTTAACCCCACGAACATAGCTCATCGTGCTAACGCTGTCAGGATCGCTCTCTCTCTCTCTCAACACCATAACATGGTTTTTTTGAAGTCAAGCAGAATGCCTTGTAACACTGATCAGTCAAAACATCCATTGAAGCTCCTCCACAACAAAGTAACAGCACCCCCCCCCTGCCCCCCCCCCCCCCCCCCCCCCCCCCAAAATGACTCATTTGCATCCCGTTTCGTAAGCCTGTCTTGTTCACGCAAGATAAAAGACGCAGCAGTCCCAAAGGTATAACACATCGTTATACGGAACCTCACATGCATTATCCATGATTGAGGAGAAAGCCCCGACGCAGAATCTAGGTCACAGACAGTGGAATAGGTCTGAGATTAAGAAGGGAATCAGGCCTCTATAGCTACTGGTAGGAGGTAGAAAATGGCTGAGTGCATAACTAAGGCACTGGCGAGCCGTGACCCTAGCCTCAACACATCACAGCAGCTCTGCAGTTTCAAAAGATGTCCTGCTAATCCTTTTCCTGAGTAACAACTGCTAGTTTCAGTAGGATTCACCAGAACACAAATAACACAAACAAAGAGAGTTTGCTCACGGATTACACTAACAGGTATGAGAATGCTACACTGTGTTTTTAGCTAATTAACAAAGGAACACACAGAAAGCAGAAGGGTATGTTTTGGGCCATCGCTTGAATATTTTAGCACAAAATTAACTCTAGAGTAAGTCAGAGAATTAACTTAAGCTCAGGATTAGACATGATAAACAAGACTGAGACTCCCGGACGACAGGATTTTTCCTCTCTGAAAGCATTTTTTCTCCATTTCTGGAAACGTCTCAGGTAACCAAGATGGATCACTACATTAGTACACAATGATCCAGGATTTGTTTCAGAATTTGTGAAATATGCAGACGATAACACACACACACACACACACACACACAGCTGAGCTAACATTTTAAATGCTACTCTCTGTATTGGTTACATTTTGCTCAGATGTACTGCAAACTGCCCTGCCTTTGCTTGGCACTCTGTCCAGCAGCATTGAATGACACTAAAAATCGACTGCAATAACAAAGATTCGGTGCCTTAACGCTGATAGCAGAAATCCGGCTCAGCAGAACACGAGTCTAGTTTGACCACTGATTGACATCTCAATAACATACAGCAGAACGACCCCTGGGTAACATTAAGGAAAATATTTCTTATTAGTGTGACTGGCTATTTTTCACTGACATAAAAATGTGAAAACAGTAGGGCAGTTCTTTATTGTTAGTGTGACCGTAGGCACTGACCAACTGACTTCGGTCATAAGAACGATACGATACATTATATTAATCGAAATCGTCACAGATCGAAACGATTAGTGTTCTATGTCTACATCTGCACAGACACTAGAACATGACAGGGGCGGTGCCGCTATAAGAGTTTTGCGCTTGTCAGGTAGACCGCCGTTCTCCGGACTGCCTACGTGTCCCCAGCCATTAAAGCCTTGCAGGTGGATGCGAGGATGCTACACGATGACACCCTTGTTTCAAACATGAAGGTCATCGTTATCATGATATTAACAAGACAATGACCCAACACATCTTGCTTACCACAACACACGGCCCGAGAAACATGCAAGATACTGATAAAACGGTAGGACAAATTAATTGGACATATTAGCAATTATAATCGTAAACATGTACAAAAATCATTTCAAATAATATTTATGCTTCGTGTTTGACGCAGTCAACGGCGTCTAAGGTCTGATATCCGATCTAGAAGAGCATGTCCGTCAGTGCCATAACGGGCATGCACTTGTTTTCTAACGGCACTGCCGTCCAAAATTCGTTCATTTATTTCAAAACGGTCGAATTTCCGTTAAAATGTGTACAAACGTCATCTAAAACAGCTCTTTGAAATCAAATAATCTCCAGTTAAGGATTCACTTACCCAAAACACGAAGGAATAAACGATCAAGAGTGTTTTGAGGCAGGTTATTACTGGTTTGGTCTCCATTCTCCTTGATGCCATACTACAGTGGATCGGGCGCAGAATTTTCGGTGGAGTTGCGTTGCAGTGATTCTCCAGTGGGCTTCGTTCAGCTGATCCACTGCGGTCTCTCAGAGCGCAGTCGCTCTTGCCCGTCTAGCCAATCAGAAATCTTGCAGCAGTCCTTCAGCCCTCCCACCCGAGGATGCCCTCTGCTGGACTTCACATGTTAGTGAGATGATTTGTGTACGCTGCTGGAAACGCGTGAAAACTGTACGTCGCATCAGACACATTTTAACATCTATTTCACAGTTTAAATTTATGTGTCACGTACGTATGTGAGATATACTTACTTTCTCAAAAGTAACTATTTCTAAAAGTTATAATAAATAATCCAGAATTTCCCCAGGATTGCTAAATATCGGCGTGGTTGCAGTGTATCACACTAACAGCTAAGTACGTCTGCCCCTAAATGTGTATTTAATATTTCACGAGTTTCTTCAACAACAATTAAGAAATGTCATCCACCTTTGATTTATTAATGTTATTGCCAAAAAAGGAGAAGTGTTGTCTTGTTAAATCAAATATTTTACTTCCACAGGTATCTGGGCAAAGGTAAAAATCACATAAAACGCCGTTAGCTTCAGTTTCACTAGAGCCTGCAGAGAAAAAAAGCGCTATAAAGAAAGAAAGAAGGAAAGAAAAAAAAAATAAATAAATAAAATAAATAAATAATGTGAAGCAAAGAAAATCATCTCTGTCTGTTTCATTCAGTATATATTTTCTGTCACATTCTTTCACATTCTCAGTCTCCTGCTCTCTCAGTATCTCCTTTTTCATCTTTCAGTCTTGTCCTGAATGGTGTAGCAACACAGTGGCACCTGAACCTCTGTAATAGGAAATAGAGGATATATTGGAAAGAGTTCACGGCAGTTTATGAAAGGGAAGAGAGTCTTGGTAACCCACCAGCACTCACTGCAGCTGCATGTCTAAAGAGCTGCTGGAGTCTTCTCCCATCTCTTTCTCTTTCTCTTTCTCTCTCTCTCTCTCTCTAATGACTCTGCTCATGTGATACTTGCAGCAGAGTGTGAAATCAGTTAACAGTCTGGAGACAAAATTTGCATACTGGTGTTCTGAGTGTGGCTCTGGAAATCAGCAAGCCATTGTAAACCAATGGTTAATAGCAATCAAAGGAAAGACAGTGAGTGATCAGTAAATTTAGCAGGTACAACCTCTTTAACAGGCCCAGGGAATACACGCAGGGCCAGTTTTTTGACCCGTGGTCAGCATTTTGTATTTGGTTTTTGACCTGACCTTTGACACCTTAGCTGACCTCACCTCACAAATAATGAAACACAGCCCTGCCAAGCACCAATAGTTCAGCGCTTGTTTTTTTCAGTTTTCTACCTGATAGCCCACCAGATGCATGCCTTTAACTAGCACAATTCAACAGCTCCTTTTAATAAGTAGATAACTTGTGTCGTTTATAACAGCACAGAACTGGAACAGATGTGCTCTTGTGAACACCCAGGACTGGAGATGAG
The DNA here is from genome assembly GCF_902362185.1 of Chanos chanos. NCBI lineage: Eukaryota > Metazoa > Chordata > Actinopteri > Gonorynchiformes > Chanidae > Chanos > Chanos chanos. The sequence goes on from NC_044502.1 coordinate 13,762,798, forward strand.
AGACAGGTTATTTGTTTGATCAAATCACCTTCACATGCTAAAAGTAGCAGAACAAATGTATACCCACTTCAAATTTGTTTTAAGTTCGATTATCTTGATTAGTACAAGTGTATGATGCAGAGGGACATGTGGAATAATTGCATTTTTATGCAGAATCCCCTCTAACTACAGGTATTAGGTATTGACTAAATGTATTAAGTAAGAAGAAATGTACCTGTTCTTGGCGCTAGGACGTTGACTGATGGCATGAGAAGTCAACTGATCAGCAGTGACAATACCGCAGTTCACTTTTGTGGAACTTCTGCTGTGTCGAGGAGAAACACTCCATATTTTAGTTGGGTGAAAAACAGCTCCTACATTTGTTTTTCTCTAAGAGAACTTTGAAAATAAAGTGCAATTACACTCATCATCCACAGGAGGCAGTGGATAACCTGCTATGGTCTGACTAGTGTCCACTGAGCTTGAAATTATATGAGTATATTAAAGTTTTTATCTCGAATCTGATGGTTTTAATAATTGAATGATACACATCTTCGAAACATTTTGGGTGTTAAAATGTTCTAACGTTAATGTTACACACACACACACACACACACACACATACACATTTGACATGAAAAAAGCATCAGAAACACAATAACTGTGTGAGTCAAATGAAAATGTACTTTTTGGAAGCAAATTTAAAAAATCTGATACTAGTGAGTAGTTCGAGAGGACAAGACATTTCATGGAAGCATGTCTCTTTAGTGAGTAGTTCGAGAGGACAAGACATTTCATGGAAGCATGTCTCTTTAGTTGTTCTCACATACTGGGATGGATTCAGACAATGTCATACAAATTAAATCAATGTTTTCGACATGTTAGGTTCTGTAATGTGTCTTACCTCACAGAAAGCTACTCACATCATCTCCATTCATTTTAAAATAGTATATTTACACAACATTACAGCACTTACTGAACACACATACACGACAAATTTCACACAAAACATTTTCAACGCAAATTTCTGTGTTATTGGCAATCATTTACCAATTGTTTGTTGCGGCTGCAACTGCTCTGTTTAATTCAGTCCAAAAAAGCTTTTTTTCCTCCTTTCTTTTCAAAAATTCATGTTTACTAATTCGTATTTGTTTTTAAAATTTGTTGTTGTTTTTTTATTTAAATGTATTTGTCTGGTGTCCTTTGCTGACTTTGAAATGGTTAACTTTTAATTGCTGATAGTGCCTCTTAACAAACAGATAGTGTCCTTATTTTTATTACTTCATGTTTATTTATTGAGTGAACTTTACTAACTTTTTAATTGCTGACTTTTAATTTGCCAACAGGGTCTCTCCGCCTTTTGATTTGCCTCCTGTGTGATGGAAACCATTAATAACGGTAGATGTAGTTATCTAAGTACCCTGAGGAAAACACAAACAAGCAATGATTTACTCCGCTAAGTTTGCGCATGATTAGCAGAGATTTCTCCAGTGTGTATTATAAAAAGACTGGGTCGTGCTGTGTTGTTCAGGCTGCGCTGCAGCATCTACTCACAGGCGTGATCCCACTACTGATCAGCATGGGGGTTTTGACCTGCTCCGTGTCCGACCTGGGCCGGTTCACCCCTCCTTAGACGACCTGGTACTCCCAGGCTCCCCCAGGAGCACCATATCGATACCGAACTTAGTGCGGACGCCTGATCGCCACAGCGTACTACAGCCCAGAACCCCTGAACTCAAGCGCTCCACCAGCCTCAACCTCCCAGAAGCTTGGATTACAAGCACGCGCCACTGTACCCGGTGGTTACTGAGGGCATTTTCTCATCCTTTAAGTGTGAATATGCCTGAGAAAGAGCGCCCTCTTTTGGTAGAGTGTAAATCATTGTCATAAATTTTAAGAGCAAACATTTTCACTGCTTGATTTAAAACATCATGTGTGCGCACTGTTAAAAGGCAATCTCTTGTCTGAAGTGAATGATACTTAAGTCACTATCTTGTCCAGCTGCATGCAAAAAAAAGACAGGAAGGTTTTATGAAATTTTTTATATTAAGTTCAGACTTTCAGGTTTGCAGTTGTTTTACTGGTTGGTGTAATGAATTTTTTACTCGCTCAGAAATAAAATCTACCCATAGTTAATGTGTGTTTCGTAACCTGCTGATTCAACCAGTCAGACAATCATAAACATTAAAGGTGAATCAAACACAGAGGTTCTTGGACTAAAAAAAATGTTTTGAAGCTCCCATTATGGGAGCAGGGAATCCACACCCACCACAAAGATAACAACAGTACCTTCTGGTGGTTCTGTCAGGTCCACTCAGGTAAACCATGTGCAGTTTCTCATTTTGTTCAGTTGGAGGTGATGAAGCAGTCAGGAACTCCTCAAATGTACCTCTAAAACATGTATTGTTTGACCCAAAATATTAAGCCATTTCCAGAAATGCAGTATTTTTTTGGGTGCGATTTGATTAGTGAAAAAGGTAAAGAACATTTTCTAGTTTTCACACACAGCTGTCAAAAGTACATTAATTATAAATCATTATGTTTTCAGGATGAAGTAAGTATTTTATAGTCGTTTCTAAGACCTCGCAGATGAGTTTCAGAAGGGAACAGGATTCTTGGAGTGACTGCAGTCAAATACTTCACTGAAGTAATATTGGACTGAGACATGTCATATAAATACAACCAATGTTATGCACATGCTGTGTTCTGTAATGTGTGTGACTTTACACTCAGTTACTGATGCATTAACCTCAAAATAAATTATTTACAGCATTTACTAGAACTGTAGATGTCCTCAGACAAAACAGAGTACTGACATACAAAATGTGTCTAAGAAAAAAGTGGAAATTTTTCTATTTAGTTTTTCTATTTAATCTGATATGGAAAATTTTCTGAGGAAAACTTAAGGAAGCAATTAACCCACTAGTCAGCAGATATTTCTCCAGTGTGTATTATAAAAAGACTGGGTCATGCTGTGTTGTTCAGGCTGCGCTGCAGCATCTACTCACAGGCGTGATCCCACTACTGATCAGCATGGGGGTTTTGACCTGCTCCGTGTCCGACCTGGGCCGGTTCACCCCTCCTTAGACGACCTGGTACTCCCAGGCTCCCCCAAGAGCACCATATCGATACCGAACTTAGTGCGGACGCCCGATCGCCACAGCGTACTACAGCCCAGAACCCCTGAACTCAAGCGCTCCACCAGCCTCAACCTCCCAGTAGCTTGGATTACAAGCACGCGCCACTGTACCCGGTGGTTACTGAGGGCATTTTCTCATCCTTTAAGTGTGAATATGCCTGAGAAAGAGCGCCCTCTTTTGGTAGAGTGTAAATCATTGTCAAATTTTAAGAGTAAACATTTTCACTGCTTGATTTAAAACATCATGTGTGTGCACTGTTAAAAGGCAATCTCTTGTCTGAAGTGAATGATACTTAAGTCACTATCTTGTCCAGCTGCATGCATGCAAAAAAAAAAAGACAGGAAGGTTTTATGAAATTTTTTATATTAAGTTCAGACTTTCAGGTTTGCAGTTGTTTTACTGGTTGGTGTAATGAAATTTTTTACTCGCTCAGAAATAAAATCTACCCATAGTTAATGTGTGTTTCGTAACCTGCTGATTCAACCAGTCAGACAATCATAAACATTAAAGGTGAATCAAACAGAGGTTCTTGGACTAAAAAAAAATGTTTTGAAGCTCCCATTATGGGAGCAGGGAATCCACACCCACCACAAAGATAACAACAGTACCTTCTGGTGGTTCTGTCAGGTCCACTCAGGTAAACCATGTGCAGTTTCTCATTTTGTTCAGCTGGAGGTGATGAAGCAGTCAGGAACTCCTCAAACGGACCTCTGAAACTTGTATTGTTTGACCCAAAATATTAAGCTATTTCCAGAAATGCAGTATTTTTTTTTTTTTTTTGGAGCAATTTGATTACTGAAGAAGGTAAAGGACATTTTGTAGTTTTCACACACAGCTGTCAAATGTTTTCAGGATGAAGTAAGTGTTTTATGGTCGTTTCTAAGATCTCGCAGACAAGTTTCAGAAGGGAACAAGATTCTTGGAGTGATTGCAGTCAAATACCTCACTAAAGTAATAGTGGACTGAAACAATGTCATATAAATGCAACCAATGTTACGCACATGCTGTGTGTCTGTAATGTGTATGACTTTACACTCAGTTATTGATGCATTAAATAAATGATTTACAGCACTTACAAGAGGTGTACATATCGATTTGAGTTCTTTGAGCGTTAAGCTTCTTTGGGTAATTCCCTGAGAAAAACTGAGTTAGCAATGAAATAATTCTCTTGATTAGCAGGGAGAGATTTCTCCAGTGTGTATTATAAAAAGACTGGGTCGTGCTGTGTTGTTCAGGCTGTGCTGCAGCATCTACTCACAGGCGTGATCCCACTACTGATCAGCATGGGGGTTTTGACCTGCTCCGTGTCCGACCTGGGCCGGTTCACCCCTCCTTAGATGACCTGGTACTCCCAGGCTCCCCCAGGAGCACCATATCGATACCGAACTTAGTGCGGACGCCCGATCGCCACAGCATACTACAGCCCAGAACCCCTGAACTCAAGCGCTCCACCAGCCTCAACCTCCCAGAAGCTTGGGTTACAGGCACGCGCCACTGTACCCGGTGGTTACCGAGGGCATTTTCTCATCCTTTAAGTGTTTACATGCCAGAGAAAGAGCGCCCTCTAGAGTGTAGATCACTCTGGTGAATTTTAAGAGTAAACATATACACCATTGGTTTCAGAACAACACGTGTATACACTGTTAAAAACCAGTCTCTTGTCTAATGTGAATGATACTTGTGTTTCCACGTAAACCAGCTATATTCCAAAAAAAAGAGAAAAAGAAAAGTTTTGTATGAGGTTCAGACTTCTTTCAGATTTGCCATTGTTTTATTAGTTTGTACAATGAGGTCTCTTCCTTGCCTAGGAGACACAATGTTTCCATACATAATATATTTCTCTTCACTATCATGATTCAACAAATTATTAAATCATAAACACTAAACCTTCAGTAGGCTGAATCAAACACAGTGGTTCTTGGATAAAAAGAAAAAAAAAGATGTCCGTAAGTTCCCAGGACAGGAGCAGAGAAGCCACACCCACCAACAGTACCTTCTGGTGGTTCTGTCAAGTCCGCTCAGGAAAACCATGTGCAGTTTCTCATTTTGTTCAGTTGGAGGTGATAAAGCAGTCTGGAACTCTTCAAGTGGACCTCTAAAACTTGTATTTTCTGACCCAAAATATTAAGCCATTTCCACAGATGCAGTCATTTTTTTTTACTGTAATTTAATTGCTGAAGCAATCAAAAGTACCTTATTTGGAAATCATTATGTTTTTAAGATGAAGTCAGTATTCTGTAGCGATTTCTTAAACCTCAGTGAGTACTATCAGTGAGAAACAGAGTGGAGTGATTCCAGTAGAGTATTCCACTAAAATAATAGTGGATTGAAAAAAAAATCCTTATAAATGCAACAAATGTTATGCACATGCTGTGTTCTGTAATGTGTGTGACTTCAAACTAAGTTACTGGCGCATTAACCTAAAAATAAATTATTTACAGCACTTATTACAACTGTACATTTCTTCAGACAAAACAGATCACTCACATTCAAAATGTGTCTGAGAGAAAAAGTGAAAATCCACGATTTCAGTTTTATGCTTCTCTGGGTAATTCCCTGAGGAAAACACAAGTCAGTAATGAATTAATCCACACGACTGACAGAGATTTCTCCAGTGTGTATTATAAAAAGACTGGGTCGTGCTGTGTTGTTCAGGCTGCGCTGCAGCATCTACTCACAGGCGTGATCCCACTACTGATCAGCATGGGGGTTTTGACCTGCTCCGTGTCCGACCTGGGCCGGTTCACCCCTCCTTAGACGACCTGGTACTCCCAGGCTCCCCCAGGAGCACCATATCGATACCGAACTTAGTGCGGACGCCCGATCGCCACAGCGTACTACAGCCCAGAACCCCTGAACTCAAGCGCTCCACCAGCCTCAACCTCCCAGTAGCTTGGATTACAGGCACGCGCCACCGTTCCCGGTGATTACTGAGGGCATTTTCTCATTCTTTAAATGTGTAAAACCGCGCGAGCGTTCCCTCTTTTGGATAAACGGTGAATTCCACGCTGACGGTGATTATTGGGGGAAAGCTGGCAATAATTAGCAACTATAATCTTTTCTGATTTCAGTCATTCTGTTTTATAGGAAGCGCTCTCTCCTTTAAATGTTTTTTTTTTCATACATTGCCATTTCATACCTTTTCCTAAGCAGCTCTCAAATCGGCATTGGATAAACCCAGTTTTGTAAAAGCCAAAAGTTGTTTAGTCTTACTTTTATTTTGAAAAGCTTCAAATCTCGCTGCCATTATTGAAGAAAAAAAAAAAAACCCTTCCCAAAGCTGTCTTCACACTGCCACTTCCTTGATCTAAAATTTGGCTGGGACTTGTCATGATGTGACGTTAGTGAATAGAACACCATGAAAACGAAGAAAAGGATTCTTTGTCATTTGGCCCAGTGTTTTGCGTTTGAATATTCTGTATTCTGCTTTAATTACAGCCAGCGAGAAAGCTAAAGAGGTTGTAAAGGCCACTGAAGCTAGCTGGTTTGCTAGCAGAGGAGTCGCTGAGGGGGTAGGATCTCTTCTGTTCAAAATAGTGTTTTGAACTGCAAATAATGGAGGGAATTCTTTACAAGTGGACAAATTATATGACAGGTAATTAATCCATCGTTGTTAATCTATAACAATGCTCAAATATGTTTCATTTAGTGAGTTAATTCATTTTCTAGGTGGAATTAGCTTGCTTTACTAAACTTTAATGAGCTCACGGGATTAATTTTTCTTTGACCTTTACACACTGTTCCTCTGATGAGAAAAGAGAACGTATCCGACCTTAAAGGCACTTTAACGTCCTACTTTTGTGTTTTCGAGCATTAGAATAATACAATTCCATGTAATAGAAAGAGCCTATGTTAACTTCATAGTTAATTACAATATACTAACTTCATAATTTTATGTCTGTCAGAATCAGCGAGCTTCTGACTGCAGTGTTAACCGTTTCGCAAAGTAAACAAGACTTCATGGTGGCTAATAAACTAACCTTTTAAGGTCATGCATAATTATTTTAAAAATGAATGATTGATTTCCATTTGACAGGGTGGCAGCCACGCTGGTTTGTGTTGGACAACGGTATCATTTCATACTACGACTCTCAGGATGACGTCTGCAAAGGAAGCAAAGGAAGTATCAAAATGTCTGTCTGTGAAATTAAAGGTAAGCTTGTTTATTCACATTTGAAAATCATGGAATACTGCAAACGCAGATGTGAAATATATCGCTAGGTAAATTCATGGGCAATACACAAAATGATGTCACTTCCTCATGCTTATAAACCAGTTCATCCAACCGACAATACCAGACTGGAGTTGATCATTCCTGGGGAGCAACACTTCTATGTGAAAGCTGTCAATGCCGCTGAAAGGCAGAAGTGGTTGGTCGCCCTTGGAAGTTCCAAAGCCGGGCTTATCGACACTAGAACCAAAAAAGAAAAAGGTAGGTGATATGTCGAAAAGTACTAGGCTGGTTCCTCTGTCTATCTCTTGTCCAGTATAAAGATAAAACTGTTTACATGATTCTTAAAAAAAAGGTACTGAAAGAGGTCATACAATCATCAGTCTTTGCTGACACATCATCCACTCTCTCTCTCTTTTCTTCGTCTTTTTCTTCTTTTTCTCGTTCTTCTTCTTCTCCTTCATCTTGTTCTTCTTCCTCCTCCTCCTCTTCTTCCTCTTCTTCATCTTCTTCTTCCTCCTCCTCCTCTTCCTCCTGCAGAGCTTACAGAAACCACAGAGTCTTTGAAAACCAAAATGTCAGAGCTGCGACTGTACTGCGATTTACTGATGCAACAGGTTCATACCATACAGGGGTGTGTAGACCAGGAAGGGGAACACACTTCACCCAGTACTGAGGTGATGCTTATTAACCACTGTCTGTCTAGTGAACTAGGGTTAAAACATAGGCCCCCAGTTAAGAGTACCTTCAGCACCAACAGCATTCACTCCAAAAACAAGCGGCTTCCTGTTACTCTCATGGGTAGTACAAATTCTGCAGGGTTTCTTATCAGCCAACCATTCTGGTCTCTGATTGGTTCAGGTGTCTCAGGAAAAAAAAAAACACAAATTAAGAGGATAGAGTGAGAGGTAGCAGAAGTTTACCCTCTCTGGACTAGATTTTGGCATGTCTGTGCTAAAGCAACGTTAGTTAACATAATTCTCACACGCATACATGGACCCGTACATCTATAGTTAGTATGCACTAGTAATACAATACAGGTATGTTTGACAAAGGGAAAACACTTATTCAGAGAATAATAACATGCAAATTAATTGGAAACTAGGCTTACACTACAGAAAGAACAACATACTCCATTCAGTTCTGATGGAAAACAGCAGTTGAGGAGTTTCACACCTGAAAATACCTTAGTGTGTGGTTCTCACAGAGTCAGTGCTACTGACTTATACAAATAAAACAGACATCTTTTAAGTCACTGGTGATCAGCAACAGACTCCTTAAGACTGATTCTATCAAAAACACATCTTTAACTCTCTTAATGATCTCTTAACTTTTGAAAATAGCTTTAGTACATACATTAAGCTTTTTTGTTGTACAACATAACACATAATGTGAATCTCACTTTTACATGTGACTTGTGGTTTTTTTTGTCACATACGCTAAGCAGCTGACTTAGAAAACCTCTTTGTTTTACGTAATACCGTCAGAGCATTTCAGACTCACCTCAGACTCGTTTGTCTTGTTTCTCTCGTTTTGTTTGTTTGTTTTGTTTTGTTTTTGTTTTTTCACAGACGAGAAACGAAGCCTCCTCTTTACTCAGTGCGACATGTAACACCTTTATTAAGACACTGGAGGAATGTATGAAGATCGCTAACTCTAAGTTCAACACTGACATGCTCCAGTCCAGTCCGTCAGACCCTCTCATGTCCCCAGTCTCTCCGGCCCCGGTCCAGATGGCCAAGGTAAACACAGAACCACTCCACGGGTGTACGCTCTCTTTAAAAACTCTGATCTCCATGACGACGCAGGGCATCCTCCAAAACTGTGTCAAACTAGTATCGACAATTACTTTTATATAGGTGCAGAGGAATGTATGATGTTGGAAAGATTTTGAACTTTAAATGGTATATTTTTTTGCATACTCCATTTTAAAACTTCGATAGGTATGTTTATTCATATGTGTAGTTAAAAAGACTTAGTCTTCAATTGAACCTCTTGTTGTATTGATATATATATATGAAGCATGAATAATTAATTGAATATGTTAACAATGTATGTTGATAATGTAAGACAGTGGAATGACTTTTAACTGTTTGCCCCGTTTCCACTGTGCAGATGAAGCGATCCATAAGTCACCCGGGCACTTACAGTTTCGACAGGTGCAGTATGCTTACAAAACACGCAGCTCGTTTGTTTGCGCTATAAACAGCCTGTTATGTTATTGTCAGTGTTCGTCTAAAGTCCAGACACTCTCCTCTCAAGGTCAAGCCACTTGCCAAAAGAGAATTTGGCAACGCAGCGATCGTCCCAGCGACGCGCTCGAACGTGTTCAGACACTGAAACTCTTAGCGACGGCTGCACTGAAGAGGTGGACAGTAAGTGAACACTTTGCTCTCCCTCGTCGACTGTTTGCGGTGCATGTCGAAGGTGATTGTTCGGTTTTGATGGAAGGTGAGGAGGTACCAGGTCCTAGGGCAATAAGACAATCCATAGAATCTTAGAATCTTTGATGAAAGATTCTTAGAATTCTGTAATTAAAATGATCTGCACGCAGTTATCAAAACACGTTTACGCAAATCATTTAAGGGGTGTGTGTGTGTTTGCTTTACAGATAGCAAACGATTCCACCCAAGTAAAAGATGTCGTCTATGAATGTGGAGTAAACATGATAAAACATGAACAGCCCAGCCACAGGTCAATCAGTGTAACAGATTTTTTTTTTTTTCTTTTTAAAACCATGGCTGTTCTTGGCTGTGATTGTTTTCTGAATGGTCCTCGTTATGCAACAGCACAGAGAATGGACACTTTTTCATTAGAATTGAGTTTTAATGAGATGGAGGGGAGGGAGCACGAGCAGATTATGTGCAAAAAATCAATTTAAAGAAATGCCGCAGAGACGTGGTTCCTAGGCAACAGAAGATTTACCTGTAACTGTCACTCTCGATTGGTAGCAACTGATTCAAAACAGCTAAGTCTATTAGTGCAGTGTTAATAATGAATAATATAGTGGGTATAGATGTATTTTGATAACCTTTTACCTCCCGAGGGGGTTTAAACACCTGAAAGGTGGTCACTGATGACATCACAACAAGCCTATAAAAAGGCCAGGGTGGCTCATTATTCCTAAGGTAGCACTTTTGTCAGCTGTTAGTTTCAGTTTTGTGACTTTTGAAAAGCAAAATGGTAACTTCTAAACAGGTTTCTGTTGAAAACACATCGGGTTTAAAGGTGGAGTTTATTCTTACGGACAAACAGCTGGGTCTTCCCAAATTTTTAGATGTCATGTCCCTAGTAAACACATCTGAGCCAGTTCATGTTCAGGGTCAGAGCCGTCCGTTTTAAAAGTCGTAACCTGACCATGTTTTTTGTTTTTTGGGTTTTTTTTCCCGTGAAAGGACTGGCGCCGTTGGCTAAGGCTGGCGTGAACGGAGACACCACGCCCAGTATCCCGGAGGAGAGCGGCACGCTGAAACTGATCTCAGAGACTGATACCCAAGAATCAGACCTGTCTCTTTAACTCCGCTGTCCCCGTTTTTTTTTTTTTTTTTTTCTTAAAAAAAAAAAAAAAAGAAAGAAAGAAACAAAATCATGTACTGCTATGCAGTCCTACGCTTGCACCGTAACTTGCATTACTGATGTTTTTAGGAAGTGTGGTTTTATGGTTTTTATTTCCTGAGGAAGAAGTCCGTCGCACTTTAAAGAATAGAAATGATAAAAACATAAAAGTTCAATTTGAATGTTTGTCAAGTTCAATTTGAATTTTTTTTTTTGGAAGATTTTTGAATGTCATAGGTTTTTTTTTTTGTTGTTTTTGGTTTTTTGACCATGTGTTTTTTTTTGTGACGGAGAGTGCTTTTTTTATACCCTGTGGTGACGCGTGAAGAAGTTCGGTGTGAATTTCTTTAGTGATTTGTAGCTTTCTGTGAACCTTTGAAGAAAAAGGTTGAGTTGTAGTGCCAAGGAGTTGTGAGAGATAATGTTTACTTTACCCTGTTATAAACACCCCCCCCGGCATGTCTCCTATTTATTATTTTTTTTCATTTGTCAGCGTTTAATTTCCCCTCATGCCTTGATTTCTTTTGTTTGTTTGTTTTTATTTTATTTTGTTTTGTTTTGTTTTTTTGCTTAAAATGTGTTTTTTCGCATGGAAGGATATGTCGTACCGACTGATGTAATGTAAAGTATAATAATAAAATGGCATAAGTAAAATGTACTTGTTTTTGTAATGTTGAGACAAAATGTTTGCAAAGGGTTACGGAAAACCCAGTCATTCTGGATGTTAAGTAGTGCAGAAATGATTACTGTGTCATTTATCTGCAGGCTGTAAAATAATATTACAACGAACACAGCCAAAGTAAGAAACCACATAAAAGAGGGATAGACTCCAAAGCTTAGAGCTTAGCCGGCTAACTGAGCCTACAGAACAGGAGAGGCAGAATACTCCTGTTGTTTGTGTTGAACAGTCTTGGCTTTTAGCTTAATGCTATCCAACTAACAGAGAAATCTAGCTTTGTACGTGTGCCCTGCCACCATCCGCTACCATAACATTTATCCCTCCATCTCCTCTCCTCTGAGATCTCATGAGGATGTGTGGGGTTTTTGTATGAAAGATTGATTGTGGTTTCTTACATTTGCTGTCTGCAGCAGCTCCCTGGAGTCTCTGCTTTCAATGAACTTGTAATATTAGATGGCTGGGAGTTGAAAGAGTTTCAAAGACTTGCAGAGGGACTTTGTAATATCAAAGGAAGAACCTACATTACTCAAGTTACCAGAAATGACCCTACCAGAAATAGCTACCCTAAAAGCTGTTATTTTCAGACGGAGCAGTTACGTAGCCCGTGCTAGTCTAGAACAGGACACGTATGCAAAATGGTCCCAAAGGTCCCGTCACATCGACTGATGTGGCAGTCAGTCGAGTAAACAACGAAAATCTGTAAAACCAGCGCGATCATTTCGGCAAGTTCAGGCAAATGCCCTTCCACAGATGCAAATTCCATTCTTTGCCTCGGTCATGCGTTTCTACCATACCATCTCCACATAGAAACTAGTGGCTATGTGGGTTAACGTTTAGCATTCTCATGGCGTTGCTGACATCGGTACTCTCTGCTGGGTTATATTCTCCCAGCTCCGCCGACACACTCTCAGCATGTGTGTGTGAAGTCCATAGACTCCCGCTGGGAGTGAATGCATGTCTTGTCTTTTCCAGATGACTAACAAAGACAACCCAGCATACATCCTCTGGCTAACCCTGACACAGGGCTGAGACTGAATGGTGGATTGTGTGGATGCTGTCTGTGCTGAGCATACATTGGGGGCTTTGGATGCAAACTCCGCGGGGTGAGGATATGTCATGGTTAGCGTTGGCTTATGAGTGGTAGTGAACAGCTATGTCTCTGCTCTACAAGAACTTAATGAGAGATTACTAAATATCACTATATCATTACCATACCCAGAACACTCAGTATGTTGTTGGTCGTGAACAGTGCTGTTCCTGAACCTGCTTCATCATGCTGTCATGTGGAGACTCTGTTGCGCCTTGTCTTTATGATTAAAAAAATATATATATATAGACACACATTCATTATTTAAAGAAAAGAAAGTTACATATTGTCTTACTGCATCCACATCTATACATTAACTGGCTTGGTCATGCGTTTATTTACTAACTTATACATAAAACTGGTAGAAACTGGTTCTAGAGCAATAAACAGAGTCTGGAGTCAGTCCTGTGGTCTGGCTGTAAGCCATTCACAGTGTCAGTTAGGGCAACGGCAGAGTGTGGTGATGACATGTTCTGCCCCTCAGTGGGCGGGGCCTCATCTCTCTCTGCTTGCTTCATATCAGCAAAACCTGGAATCAAGTTCACGAGTCATTTACAAATACAGGATGTCTGTGTGTATGACACTCTCAATTCAGTCAACAATTGTTTTAATTTTTGTGTTTTTTTTCATTTGTCTGTTTGTTTGTTTTTTGTCTTGCCACAGAAATGTAGGGCACCCCTGCTCGGTTTCATTATGTGCTCAGTGCAAACAAATTCACCAATCAGCTTTTGACATGTCAGTAGTTATGCTATTCACAGTTTCACTTACCCCCCTTCGGATTTTTGTGTATTTGCATATTGGCGTTTTGTTACTGAAAATGAATGGATAAACATAGACTGAATACAAAGTGTCTTGGAGTGCTACATGGTGTATTTTCAGACTCACCTGTGTTGCACCGGGATGACTGTTGCTGGTCCTCTTCATAAAGGTCCAGGTTCACACCTGGTCTCCCCATAATCTGGTCCTCAGATATTTTGAGGTTGTGCAGCAGGAAATACGTGGTCATTAGGCCTTTTCCTTTGACCTGGATCTCTCCTCGTTTGCTGATCTCAAAGCTCTTACCTTCCAGTGCCCTGTGGAGATGGAGAATGTGAACAAATACAGAGAATCTACCAGCCCATGAGAACAAATCTCCGTCTGTCTTTACAAATCAGCGAGAGTCTAGTCTTGCTGTGGGAGTAAAGTGAAAGCAACTAAGAAGAGCTTGCATCAGACAGAGCTTTGTCATTTCTTCTTAAGCCTTAAAGTAGCCTGTTTATGATTATGAAATTGGTTATGAATTGTTCAAATGCTTGTGTTGCTTCTAGGTTGATAGGATCATATATTCTTCTGTGGTAACCATAAGTAAAGGGATACAGGTTCTGAGTGTAAGGTTATATCTATAACTTTTAAGGGATCAGATGCAAATAAAATACCTGTAGGTGAAAGGATTTTGTGTGTGTGTATAGTACCTGTGGATGAAAGGACTCAGGTGTGTGTATAGTACCTGTGGATGAAAGGACTCAGGTGTGTGTATAGTACCTGTAGATGAAAGGACTCAGGTGTGTGTACAGTACCTGTAGGTGAAAGGACTCAAGTGTGTGTACAGTACCTGTGGATGAAAGGACTCAGGTGTGTGTACAGTACCTGTAGGTGAAAGGACTCAGGTGTGTGTATAGTATCTGTAGATGAAAGGACTCAGGTGTGTGTACAGTACCTGTAGGTGAAAGGACTCAGGTGTGTGTATAGTACCTGTGGATGAAAGGACTCAGGTGTGTGTATAGTACCTGTGGATGAAAGGACTCAGGTGTGTGTACAGTACCTGTAGATGAAAGGACTCAGGTGTGTGTATAGTATCTGTAGATGAAAGGACTCAGGTGTGTGTACAGTACCTGTAGGTGAAAGGACTCAGGTGTGTGTATAGTACCTGTAGATGAAAGGACTCAGGTGTGTGTATAGTACCTGTAGGTGAAAGGACTCAAGTGTGTGTACAGTACCTGTGGATGAAAGGACTCAGGTGTGTGTACAGTACCTGTAGGTGAAAGGACTCAGGTGTGTGTATAGTATCTGTAGATGAAAGGACTCAGGTGTGTGTCCAGTACCTGTAGGTGAAAGGACTCAGGTGCGTGTATAGTACCTGTAGATGAAAGGACTCAGGTGTGTGTATAGTACCTGTAGGTGAAAGGACTCAGGTGTGTGTATAGTACCTGTAGATGAAAAGACTCAGGTGTGTGTATAGTACCTGTAGATGAAAGGACTCAGGTGTGTGTATAGTACCTGTAGATGAAAGGACTCAGGTGTGTGTATAGTACCTGTGGATGAAAGGACTCAGGTGTGTGTATAGTACCTGTAGATGAAAGGACTCAGGTGTGTGTATAGTACCTGTGGATGAAAGGACTCAGGTGTGTGTATAGTACCTGTAGGTGAAAGGCCTCAGGTGTGTGTACAGTACCTGTAGGTGAAAGGACTCAGGTGTATGTGGTCTGGGACACCGTGACTCTCCATACGAGAAGCTGTGTTAACTGTGTCTCCAAACAGGCAGTAACGTGGCATCTTCTCCCCTACAACACCTGCCAACACAGGTCCTGTGTGGAGACCCACCCTAATCTACAGGCCAAGAACGCACACACATACACACACCAATGGAGAGAGAGAAAGGTGTAGCAACTTCAAATATTCCTAGTGCTGTGCGTCCTTTTTCACAAGTCTAAATGTGTAAAGAGAACACAAACACACACACCTTTTTTAATGATGTGTGTTTATGAGCAACATGACACCTGTATTGGTTGTCCAGAGATGGGATTGGTGACTTCTCTGGCAGCGATCCGCATTCCCAGGGCAAAGTTTGCCACCCGCTCCGCGTGGGTGTCGGTGGGGACGGGAACGCCGCCAACGACCATGTAGGCATCGCCGATTGTCTCCACCTGGCATGACGACATGATGGCACGATTTAACATAAAAACATCGTACCCTTTCCTGATTCTTATTGGAGCAGTAAAAATCATAAGTAAATTTGCCAGTGAAACTTTTAAATAAAAACACCTCCTGAAATGACCCTTGTAACAATTACAGAACCATACCTGAAATATAATTGGCAATAAAAACCAAGGTAATGTATGTCGGAAGTTAGAGTTCCTTTTCTTATGTTTTATACTAAACTAAATCTTATTTCCTGAATCTTATATTGTTTGTTTTTATGGTAGTCTTTGTTTCTTTGTCGTACCTTGTAGACATCGTGGATGTTGGTCAGTCGGTCAAACCTGGAGTACATGGCATTGAGCATGTTGACGATCTGAATTGGTTCACAGGCAGCGCAGATGTTGGTGAAGGTCACAACATCACTGAACAGAATGGTGCACACATTAAACTCCCCTAAAAAAAAACACAATGCATTACTGCCCAAAGACTTTCTCTCTAAACCTGGACGAAAACTCATTTGTGGCATCTAAAGGATTCGCCCTTGTCCAAATGCTTTTGAATATTATATCTTCTTTACTTTAAGTTACTGCTGCCTAAATGTACTGAAGCAAAACCAAACTGACATAAAACTGAGTGGTTTTGCAGAGACACTATCGTGGTTTGTCTTATGCAGTCAGTTAAGAGCAAGAGTGTCAAAGACAGAGAGAGCATGGCCACAGTGACATGGAAGCACTGAAGACTCTTGGGTTGCCGCCAATCATTCACACACAGGAAGTAAACAATTGGCTCCGTTCTGGTCCTCTCACAAAACAAAACAATTCCAATTTTGGAGCTCTCCACATTCCAGTGGAGAGCTCTGCTATGCTCATGTCATTAAAAGCTAATGGTAGCTAAGCCTCCCACCAGAGTTGCATCCTGCATTAGGATTTTGATCTATTGTCAGGCTAACACACATTGTTCAGCTCATCGACCTCTTTAGTTGTTTCTGAGTACTGACGCTAGACATGTGATATTAAGGCTGGTATTAAAAACCTACTGATTCATAGCTCCACAGAGGAGTGGTTGATTTCCACTGTCCTGTGGGGTTATGCCACTCTATACTATTCTATAAACATACATATATAACACTATACTGAACAGCAATACAAACATCACTAACACTTATAGTAATTTTGGTTCTCAGTCAGGAAGTAGGTGTGGCTTTTGCAGGACACTGTACAAAACAGAGCCCTGAATCCCAGTTAACTCTGACTTTAAACCAATGACAGCTGCACATCTTATCCCAGTTTATAGACATTGTTATAAAATGACGTGAACTGCTAATAACAGCCCTACAGTGGCAGGTTTACGGTGACCTTTCTGCATTTAAGTGTCACCTGCTTCCACTCTCTTGCCCTCTTTCAGCTGGTTGGCCACGTGACGAGGGAGCATGGCGTAGAGCAGCGTCTCTGTCTTTTTTTTCTCTATCTCCAGATGGCGTGAGAGGATGCGCAGCTCTTCCTTTTTGCGTTCCAGCTGGTTGGAGAGCTCGATCTCAGCCAGGCGCTGTTGGTTGAGGAGGATAAGGTCGCGGGTGGTGTCGTGCTGGGCTATGTCGGCGATGTGTAAACCTCGTTCCTCGAGCTCCTGGAGGCTACGCAGTTTAGGAGAGCAGAGGTACACCATACAGCCCAGGGACTCCATCCACAGCATCTGACCTGGGAATACACATACACATACACACACACACACACACACACACAAACATAATCACAGGGATAATATACACCACACAGCCCAGGGACTCCATCCATAGCATCTGACCTGGGAATACACACACACACACACACACACACACACACACACAAACATAATCATAGGGATAATATACACCATACAGCCCAGGGACTCCATCTACAGCATCTGAACTGGGAATACACACACACACACACATACACATACACATAATCACAGGGATAACATACACCATATAGCCCAGGGACTCAATCCACAGCATCTAACCTGGGAATAAACACACACACACACACACACACACACACAAACACACACACTCCCGGAGTCCCAACCAAAATGATAGAGCTTGATAGAGCTTAACTTAAAATTACTGGGCCTCTGTGGTATTTCATTCTGTTGCTATGAACAAAACCAGTACCTCTCAGTTTGAGCAGGGACTTCTGTTGGGATGGTTCTGGAGCCATCTCCCTCCTGGTCTTAAGCACAAACTGACTATTGATAAACTTCTTGATACTCTCAATGTTGAAGGTGACTTGCGGATGGACGATACTGAAGTATTCATCCAGTCTGATATCCAGCGTCTGTAGGCCAGGCACAAACTTCTGAATGTTCACCCCGGTCTGTTTCACTCTGAGCTGCACAATACAAACACAGAGAACTCAAAAAGTTACTTTTCCACCCACACAGAAGGGGGTTTTGTCATTCTGAATTGAGCATTCAAATCATCTTGTAACACTAATATATAATGACTGGATTTAAGGGCTAGGAGGTTGTGTCGTGACATATGTAGAGACACTTTGATTTTGCATCATCATTGCTGGCACTGGCTAATTTCATCCTGATATTCACCCATCTTTATTCATTTGGTTGAAAAAGTACATTATGATATAGAAAAGGCTGGAGTATTACTTCTCTGTCAAAGACGATGTGAAAAGGGAAGGCGTTGCAGAATGCTTGTTCTTCAATCCAGAGCCTCTGTGGGTAGCATGGAGTAAACGAATGCTGAATTTTCCCTGAGGAAAGAGAGAATAAGGGCTGAGCTGATCCATACGCACAGATAAGAGGAAAAATCCTCCACTGTCATATCAGTCAAACCAAAACATTTCATTTCACGCTTTTCATATCTCATTGCTTTCTCTCTCTCTCTTTCTCTCTCTCTCTTTTTTTTTAAAATTCCTTTCTCGAAGAAAATGATAGATTGCCGAACAGTTTCCGTTCCTAAAACATTTATGAAAAGAAACAAAGAGTTGAAAGTTTAGAGTTGAGAGGGAAAAAAAGGAACGCGACAGAGAAGAACGCAGGGACTGAGCAGTCAGTGGAGATACTCTGGAGGGTTTCCATATAACAGTGGGTTTTTGGTAAATACAAGAACAGTTATCATAAGCTTACAATAAAATGACAGATCTTTTAAGTGGCAGCACATATCGTAATGTACACTGATGTACGATGTTTACTCGGCTGAGAGCTCTCATTAACACAATAATGAGAGTTTCAAAACTTCTGGCTTTCTAACCGCACAAATGCAAACAAGTTTGCACAAATGTAAATAAATTTGTATATGCAATGTAACGTACATATCAATGATGGCAGCTATATTTTGCTGTTTAGGCTATATCCCAACTGCCTATCAAGCCTATTAATATGTTATAATGTCATTTTTGTATGTTCTTCTTTCCAAATAGAGGATGATAGAGATTTGGGAATTCATGCCCTGAATATGGCTTGTTTTGTTGCTGTTCTATATTCTGAGTCAGAGGGACCAACCTTGGCCAAATTTGACAATGCTTCTGACTATCTCCCATGGCGACCGTTTCCCTGGACACGCTGGCAGGTTAGCATACCTGGCCTTCATTTTTCTCAGTGTCTCTTCCCTCTCCTGTGTTAGGGGTCAGTTGTCATGGTTACATGATTGATGACATATCTCTGCTGTTACTGTTAATGGCACGTGAACTGAAATAATTTAGAGAACTAATTTAGTCTAAACAAATTTCCTCCAAATTATTCACTGACGCTAACGAATCCTCAAAAAGCAGTGGGCAACACAACATGTTAATTTCAAATATTATATCAGGATGTCTACTCTCCAGAGCATGGAAATACTGTACAGTGGCTTATTTGATTAAAAATGTACACTTAAGTCAAATTTCTGTTTGTTTTGACATTCAACTGTATGGACAAAAGAAAGACAACAGACCTTTCGATAAATCTCTAACTCCACTTCAGTCCTGCTTGCTGTTATCTGGCCTTTTGTTTTGGGCCGACAGCTCCTCTGCACAACCAAGAAAACAACATGCTCTTTTTTCCCAGTTCTCTCATCCTCTTCTGACTGGTTCAGAATGGTCATGGTGACCTCACTGTCAAAGAAATCCTTAGCCACTGCCTCGATAATACCTGCATAAACAGGGACATGTAACTGTGAGAACGGGCGTAGAGACATTTTTTTTAACGTTGAGTTCCTTTTACATTGAGTTCTTTTTTAACACTGGGTCGTAGCAATGCACTTTGCAGTTAATGGTTCATATGTGAGTGGCTATGTTCGAAATGGAGTTGTTGCCACGACAACAGGAAGCGCTAATAACATTGTTTAACTTTGCTGATTTCTCTGTTTTCTGTTTCTTACCAGGGACAATGTGGTACAAGCCTTTCCTGTCAGAGTAATAGTGGAGTAGCATCTTGCCATTCTCCATTTTCTCCACTCGAAAGGAGGGAGCGTTCATCTCCTGAATCGACAGACGCAAATACAGGATATCGAGCAACTACAGCACTGAAAATATGCAAGTGAGTTTCAAAAAGTAAAATAAGATATATATACAACCTGAACATTACTCGTATTAAAAATTATTTAAAAATTAAATAATTCAGGCATAAAGGTAGCTATAGAAAGGTTAATTTGGTTGTGTTACTGCCACCTGCTGGGGTGATTTATAATGGCACTCTGCCACACTGACAGCACAGAATACGGTATTCCAGCGGTGTGCCACTGCTAGGATCAGAGTCAATTCAGTTTGAATTTAGATTGTTCACATTAAGGTAAGTGACAGTGATAGACCATTTTTAATCAGGAATACTTTAAATTTTTTGGTCAGTCGAAACAAAGATGGAATGGATCAAAAAAATCACACAGTGATGATTTATTGGACAAAGAGTATGTGGAATCACACCTGATAGGACAGAGCCAGATAACTGTGGAGAGCATCGAGGTTTTCAATGAAATCCACCAGATTGCCTCCCAGAGTACGCAGCATTGCATCATATCCAGACATCTTGCAGAAGCTGAAGAAATACTCTCCAAACAGCTTCAGCACTACCTCCTGTGACACATCTGAGGAAATTTCAGTCTTTTATCCATCAACTTTGATCAAATTTTTGTCATAAAAAAAAGGGGTTTTTTTTCAGTTTCGTCTTGATGATCGTTCTATTCTATTCTATTCTATTCTATTCTATTCTATTCTATTCTATTCTATTCCACTCTATTCTATTCTGCTCTATTCTATTCTATTCTATTCTATTCTATTTCCTCTTGATGATCATTCTCTTCTGTTCTCTTCTCTTTTCTTCTCTTCTCTTCTCTTCTCTTTAGTTACTAACAAATTTTTTTTTTTGTAAATCACTTTTAAGTATGGCAAACAGCACTCTGCTGTTCTGTGGCCAGTGACCCTGATGGTGGACTCAGGTGTGTGAGTTGGATGCACAGTCACACCTGGTCCTTGTCTAACCACTCTCCAGGCCGTGCACAGGGACTGATGAGGAGTGGGTCCACGCTGAGACAGTCTCTCAGTGGAGACACTTCAGCAGGGACATTGTTAACACCTACATGACATGCTAAATCAGGCTTCCCAGCCATCATATATAACAGTGCTCCAGGGCCTTCTGTTTACAGACACAGTGCCCACAAACAACTTTCATAACCAGCCTCTGTTCGTTTTTTTCCTGTTTGCTTCTTTATTCTGCTTTTTTTTCCCCTTCCTTAGTTGTACTTCTGCCAATGACACCAAAATGAAATAAACAAAAAGCAATGAAAGGAGTGAGACAAATAAAACCGTAACATAAAGCAATGGAAGGAGCTAAATAAAGGAATGCATAACCTAATTTAAAAAAGAAAAGAAAAGAAAACAAAACAAAACAAAAAAAAACACTTACCCAACATTTTGCAAGCCTCTTGCACCAAACGAATGGTGATGACATCATCATAAATTTCATAAGTCATAAAGGTGTCCTGGACTTCTGCCTGTGTACTGGTGTTACAAAAACAAATGACTTTGTTCTACTTTAGGTCTCCCCGGTGTCACAGAAAGAATACTATGAACCACAGACTTTTATATCTAGGAATACAGACAATGATAACAAACACACTGTATGGAGATCTGTTCACTGGGTAGCCAATAACTAACCTGAGTTTCTCCCATGTCTCCTCTCCAAATTTCTCAATGACCAGAGTCTTAAGGCAGGTGTTTATAAAACCATACTGCAAATACACAAGCACTGAAGTCAGTCCAAAAAACATGGTAACCCACGGCAACAGCTTTCTCATTTAGTATGATCAAAGCTACAAACTACAAAAAGATCAGATGAGCTAAATTGAAGAGAACAGTAAATCCTTCTCACATGAAGGAGAATAGATAAAAACTCGCAATTTTTTTTTTCAAACTTTTAAGTCGTAATTGTGCATCGTACGTTTTAGAACTGTTTTTAAAAAACGTTTTTTAAAGTGCTCATTTTAAACAAATAGTTTTCCTTGTGAGTTATACCTGAATAATAAACCTAAGCAGAAAATAGGTGATTAAATAAATGATACACGTGTCGTTTAAATGTTCAATTTCTTCTGTACCATAACAGTAAAACAGGACTCACCATCTCTCAAGAACAGCTGTGTGGTGTTGTCCTCGCATGTAGTCTGCCTCTCGGTTATATTTACACAAGAGAAGGTGTTTTTGGCGCACTCAAACACACACACACACACACACTCACTCACGCACACAGCACACGGACACAGGCTCAGACACACATATGCAAATGCATAAACATGGGCAGATACACATATATTCATACATACATTCATAAAGATGACATACATGTGCACACATGCATGCACAATACGGTCATGTGTGTGCAGATACACACAAACACAGTTAGTAGACAGTGAAGTGTAAGTAGTTTGAAAAAAAAAAAAATTAAATAGATGTTTGACTTTAACTACATTGCTGTCTTACACTCTAAAAGGATTTTATTGTGCTTATTCAAGAAATGCACTCATTTGAGAGTGAAATCTCAAATCTATTGTATACATTAACCCTATCAAATCATTGCTACTGTATGTAGAGTGATAAATGTAAGTGTCTTTTGTGTTTGTGTGTGTGTGTATGTTTCAAAAAGAATGTGCTGGAAGTTCCAGGTGTTGTAAAATGATCTCAGGTAATGTGATAAGTTGTGTCATCTTTCTGCCACTTGCCACAAATATTAAAACACATGTAGCTTTCACTCTCTGTTGTCTTACTTTTGAATAAATTGCGTAACAATAAAAAGACAGAAAACAACAATTAAACTTGACAATTAAACAAGTACAGAATTATAGTGATAAAACCCTGAACAATTCAGTTTAATGTGTAATGCTACTGAAAAGACTGCAGCTATACAAGGCTTTCCCATGTCCTATGTGAATCATTACTGCGAATAATTACTTCAGCTACTTTGCATTTTGATAACTTTGCAGTGTTTTAATTATAACTGTCATTTTTTTCTATCAAGTTGCAAGCTACGTGAGAAAATTTGAAGGAGGAACTTCCAGAGAAATTCTTACGGAGAGATTCCGACACGGAAATTCCTACATTCAGGAAAACCCCATGGTTTTCAAACAACACCACGTGCTGAAAGAGTGTTTATGTCTCACAGTCAATGGAGCTATGGACCATGAATCAACCTGTCCACCACTGAATACTCACTTTTACAAGGTGCACTGAGAGGTTTTTCTTTGTGATTCATTACTAAATTTTATATCATTCAGAAACTTTAGCTTGTATAACTACAGCTGCATTGAATAAAAGAAGAAGAGGAAGAAGAAGAAGAAGAAGAAGAAGAAGAAGAAGAAGAAGAAGAAGAAGAAAGGTAAGATCTCTCTCTTTCTCTCTCTTGCTAAAAAGCTAGATTCAGACATATTAAAGAGCGGGGTAATCAAAATTCTTTTAATGTTTCTGTGATTACAGCTTCTGATACCGATGTTACTCGCTGAATACTAACTAGACTACAGTAATATTATCCTATTGAAACCAATTTATTTCATATACACAAGGTTTCAGTATCTCTCACACTGTTCTTTATTACAGATGTTTTGTGAAAGTTCTCTGTGGGCCTTGGGATATGAGATGGATGTGAATGAAAGCCAAAGGCAAGCTAAGGAGCTGATCTGTCTAAACGAGCGTTCAGCAGACAACACACACATGGACACAGGCGATGGGTTCCAACCCAGACTGAAGGAGACATACATCGTTGATAAAATCACCGTATGCAGAAAGCCTTTAAGGAGAAATCATCAAAGACTGAATGAGATCCGAACTTCACAGCAAAAGAGCTGAGTAGAGCAGGAGTTTTTTTTTCCTCACTGAATGTCTGAAAAATGTCTTGAATCGCCTTATATTTAAATGTACTTACTTGTGGCCTAATTAAAATATGTGAAACAATGGTGTTCATTGTCAGGGCAGTTGAGAAACTATTTTGATAGAACATTGTGGCCTACAAATGCATTCCCTCTCTGCTAAAATGAATTTAAATGAAGATACAGTAAATAATATATATCATTTTTTTTTGTCTGTGAAATATTGTCTTTAATTTTTTCCCCTATGCCTGTACACCCCCCCTCCTTTTTTTTTTATTGTAGTGCAATTATAGTATTTTGTATTTTATGTGCATGTTTAACATAGTTACCAGAAAACACAATTACAGTCATGGAGGTTGTGTCTTTGTTAAATGATGTAAAATGGTAGAATGTTTTGAAATTGCACGTAAAAATGTATATAAACAATCCAGCTTGTTCAGATATCACTGAGCCTTCCAGGCTGTCTCGCATTTTTGTAGATTTTGGAGTAATTCACAACTCTAACACTCAGTGATGATAAAGCAAACTCCATGTATCTCCACTTTCTGTAGTACAGGTTTTAAAAATGTTCGGTGATTATTCTCTAGGCACGTATTCACGACGAGCCAGCAAACTTCCCTCATGGACGGGTGAAATGAGCTGTAATTACAGAATAACAAACCTCAGATGAGATGGCAGTTTTTAGACATTCGTTAAAGTGCCGCTGTTTAAAGCTACATAATACAGAAAGTCAACGCACAGTGGAAAGCTTGCACGTCTATAAAAGCATTCACGCAACTTCACACTTCTTTGGAGTTATATAGGCGCCACCTACTGGCCTGGCAATGCAGAAAACCGTTGTGTCGCAGAAAGAATTTCGAACCTCGTCGCTTACCATAGTTAATGTACGCGACTCTGGGACGTTATGTCAAACATGGGGGCACGCGTTGTACGGATGTTTAGGAATTTTAACTTAGAAAATCGGGCTCATCGTGAAGTTTCCAAAGCTAAACCAACTCCGGCTCCCCGTCACGCCACACCTACGAATATTACCGAACCAGGTTAGTTGCTGTTTTGTTGCCGTTCATGCAATACGAATGATTCTTGTGTAACAACTACCTAGCGTGCTATCAGACTGCTAACTTCTAGAAGGGTCAAATAAGGGCTTTATTGGATGCCTAAGCCTAATTACGAAACTGATTTGTTACCTACTTATTTGATCACAAGATGACATAAACGATAGCCTGAAATTAGGCATCTGTTTGTATTTCACTTGGAATATTTTTGATCTTTCGAGCTGAGTTCACGAGATGTATCTTGTGGATATGTACATAATTATGTATTCAAATGCAGAGGAAGTGTTTTGTGTCACTATAGATGTTTAGTCACAATAGGTAAAGTTGTGACAAATTTTTGTTATTTGGTTTGAAATTTTGTTATTTTGTTTGAAAGTCACTGTTACTCAACAAATCTTGTTTTCCACTTAGCCCAAGAAGTTACAGCAGCTATACACAAGAAGAATGAACCGCTTCTGTCGTTGCTGAAGTCAGTCTATGTGGAGTCAACGGATCCGGTTGCCAAGGTAATAAGGAGATTCCATCTAGGCCTATGCATGCAGCTTAAGACAAATTTATTGTGTGACGCTTATAATAATAAGATTGGTGAGCTCTTAGGCTCTGTCCCCGCAAGTATTGCGCACGCAATGGATTAGGCCTACAGGCATTATATATGTTTACGAAACTCTAAGCACTACTTAAACTTGAATGAGCCCCTGAATGAACTTTGAATCAGTCTCTATGCACTGTAGCCCAAAACTGTGAGAAAAAAGATAGTTCTGTTGTTTAGATGGATGTGTCTTAACACTGTACATAACCAGCTTTGCCTGATAATTTGCTTCTTGTATGATTGAATCAATGATATATTGATTGTTTTCCAGCCTACAACAGCAGTGGCCAAGGCTAAGGAAGAAGTGGAGCGGAGGCCTTTAAAGTTTAGTTTACCGGGAGATCCCTATGGAATCTGTGACATCACGGATGTTCCTAAAGGCAAACTGTCTTTAGTGGAGGCTCTCACAGCCCTGAACAGCCATAAACGCTCCCCTGATTCCTGGACTGCAGAGAAACTGGCGGAAGAGTACTCACTAGATTTAAAAGACACCTTAGCTCTTTTAGAATTCTTTATCCCCTTTGACGTTAAAATTATACCTCCGAAAGAGGAGGGCGTAAACCAGATAAAGGATTCCTAGGACCAATATACAGTTATACAAGCCGTTAGTCAAAAGTATATGATTATTTTTATGCTGTTGACTAAGTTTGTAATTATGATATTCTAAGAATATTCTTTTTTTTTTCTTCTCTTAAGTCTGTCAGAAGAGAGAGAAATGTGTGATTATGTGCGTGATATTTATTCATTGTCGTTGGTTACATTAACAGATGTCATATCATCAAGCCACTTTTTTTGTTAGTGAAACGGGAAATTTTGAATGGATTTTCAGTACTGTAATGACCAGTAAAGTACGAAAGGACGAAATGTCTGTATAATTTCACTCATGTCTCCGTTCCATAGGCACATTAAGCTATAATAAGTGTATGCTGGTGCAATAAAGCTGAATATTATTACCTCGAATAATCTGCCAGGAATCATGCAGCAGAATGGTCATAAAATTCCTGTGTCAATGAAACAAACTGTAACGGACATTTGAATAGGTGGTGTCATTAATTAACTGGGAGAAGCTTTAGAATGGGCCGTGTTATTGATTCAGTGGGGAAAGCTCTAGAAGGGGCCAGGGCTGTAATTATGTGTTTTAAAGGTCACTGAACATAAGCTGCCCCCGCCCACCCCCACGTTCACTGTGTATTTTAATTCTTCACCTTTTCTTACAAATGGTCATGAAGTGCCTCTCATTTGCTCCGTTCTCTATATTCATAACAGCCCCCAAAAGGTGTTCTGGTTATATCACGATGTTTCAGTGATGGTGGTTGAATGGAAAGATAGGCTTTTGTCAAAATTTGCCCTGATTTTGCTACTTTTATGACATTTGCGCAGTGAGATATGAAATTGACGTCACCCCAGTGGTGAATTATTTTATCAGCACTATTGAGATGTTTGGTGCATAGACATACAGCTGAAAATCAACAGTGTAAAATGAAAAGAGAGATTATAAGGGACTATGAATGATGGATGATAACCAAGCTGCTGTGGTTGAATGTGACAATGCGATGACACTGGCACATGCCCAAGTCTAGGTGTGCCTCATAAAGGATTATTAATTTATTATTAGTGAAGAGTATATGGGGTTTCTCATGCTCTGGGGAGAGCTACCATACCCCTCAAATGCTCCTTCCTTGTTCTGGTTGTAATCTTGCATGAACCACGGAAGCCCGTTTCCGCCAGCAGAGAAAAAACTGGGGGAGAGCGTCTGTTTGTTTTTTTGGTTTTTTGCGGTCGTAATAACTGAGTGTATTATAATATGGTGAAACTTTTATTGTTTCACGATTCTACTTAATATTTCAGAATTCTAGCTTTGTATCTAGGAATTTCGTCACAGTATAGCCGCAAATATGACTTAATATGTCAATATCACATATCAATATTTTGCACTATCACACAAAGTCGAATAAATATTTCGAAGTACCATTGAATGCCTTAAAGTTACAACTCAATATCTAACAATTCTGACTTACTATTTCAGAAGAACGATGCTGTACCTCTCAATTACCATGTAATTATATGTATATGTGTGTGTGTGCGCATATATATATATATATATATATATATATATATATATATGTACACACACACACACACACACATATATATATATATATGTGTGTATATATATATGTGTGTTTATAAAATATTTGTATAGCGCTTTTTACGATCAAAAATTGTCTCGGAGCAGCTTCACAGTGATCAGTGCCTAAACCCCCAGTGAGTAAGCCCATGGTGACAGTGGCAAGGAAAATCTCCCTGATGAAGTGAGTAGGAGGAACAAACCTTGAGAGGAATTAAGACTCAACGGGGGAACCCACCCTTTTCTGGCCAGCACGTAGAATAGATACAGTGTAGAATGTGTCCAAGGTAAAACAGATTCTATACCGTTTATACAGTATATACAGTATATGATTTGCTCACAGTATAAAAGAGTTAATATACAAGGGACTTCTAGGTGGTATCAGATATTGATTCATTTGATTGCCAAGCAGTGCTCATATCAGTAAGTTTGTCTTTAAGACCAACTGTGTGGTGGCTGAACAACAAACACATCGGTGTAACGTTTGCCTCTAAGCCTCTAAATAATGTTGCGAGCTACCATGCTTGTTCTCTAGATGGCACATGACCGTTGGAAATTACCATACTGCTACAGCAACTAACGGAATTTACAAAATTTGCTGATCATTAACATCATACTTTTGGAATTTGGAGTCACAAACTTGTCATTCTGAGATAACAAGCCCTAACACGAGATATAGAGTGGTAATGGTGAGAGATGAGAGTCTTTAAAGATAGTGATCTGTGATTGTCATTCTTCTCAGGCAGACTGCAAGATACTAACATACAAAGCTATTAAGTTGTCACTGTGACATATGAAGACACCTCAGACCTCGCCTGGTTCATATTTTTTTCTGTTGGCGCAAACGATAATCCATGATGACCAGAGATTTTGCAAATTACATTGAAATAATAATAATAATAATAATAATAATAATAATAATAATAATGTGAACGGGTACAAGTCATCTTGACCTTGTCATTAAGAGATTTTTTTTTGCCATTAAGAGAAGTTTTTTTTTTATTAACTACCACATATTAGGTTTGAGACAGTTACATCCCAGCATGGCTTCCTTAGGGTAAATTGTATTTTTCAAGCTGCATGAACTCTTTTGTAGACATCAAATGTTCACATCAGTTTATCTGACCAAGACCTATTTGTCGGCTACCCTTAGCCCTGCATTCAAGGTTTGTGGCACTTTTTATGTGTATACCACAACGCGTTTTGCTAACGGACACACCATTTCATCTCTTCAAACTCGGGGTTTCAGGCTCACTTCAGGTTTCATCTCTTGTGAAAAGAAAATCTTTACATTTGTGTAACGTATAATTACCATGTTCTAAGGCTTTTCAACATTTTTAACATAGGCTACTGTAAGGGTATTGGAGACGGTATTATGATTGAGCCGCGCCTTTGTTCCCTGTAGTCTTTTTGAAACAGTAACGAGTTCAGGTTCCCTGAAGAGTTTATAAAGGAAAGATTACGTACTCTGGGGAATATGTTTTCTGAAAGGTCTTCCGTCTTTTATTTTGAAATTCTTGTTCTCGTTCGATGGTTATCACGGAAACTGTCACTGGAAAACGTCACTGTTGCCGAAATCACATCATAGGATTGCACAGCCCCTCACGAAAGGGACTCATCAGTGATGGTGAGTTTTTAAGAAACTGCTCAATATCACACTATTTTGGTGAAACCTGCGTTTGTTTATAGCAATGTTGTTTGAGTTTATATATAGGCTACTCTAGATAAACTCTACTGTGTACATTTTACAAGCGTTAGCCATTAAATGGCCGTTCTCAGGACGTGACATGGGTTTGTTAATGGAAGGTTAAACAGCATGCCGTTTTAGCAACTTGTTTGAGTAAATCGTGGCCGTATTATAATCTGTCGACAATGTTTCTCTGTGTGTTTTCTTTAATGAAGCACAAGTCAACGTGTTTGATGAACGCGGCCTTACGCGTGGTCGCGGGAGGAGTTCGGAGCCACTATGCAGTTCGAAGCAGGAGCCAGTTGATCTGCAGAAGTTACCAACAGGGAAACTCGCACCTTTTTAGTACTAGAGCAGTGTCACTTGTTAGACATATGGAGCCATTACCCGCGCAGCCACACCATCAAACTCTTTTACGTTATGCTGATCTGTCCTCACATAAATACTCATTGATCTACGCTTTTCCTGCCATTAAAGGCTTGCGAGCGCTCTCTAGGCTCAAACTGATGCAAACTGGAATAACGATAGTCCTTCTTCCCACTGTATATTACTTCTATCTCCAAGGGCAAGCGTCAGTGTCCCTTCTGTATTACTCGACAGGTATTGCAGCATTTGCAGCCATTATGTTGTACTCCATTAGTCACTATGTGAGACGCGTCGTCGGAATGATGTACCTGGACTCCACAGAGACCACGCTGAAAGTGTCGCATCTCACGTTCTGGGGTCACCGACGCGACATTTGTCTTCCCGTGTCTGACGTAATGACTGTGGCAGATACTGGCGATTCTAAAGGCGAGGTGATTCTCCGTTTGAAACGGTACAGTACTCCGGACACAATGTACTTTTCTACACGTCTGGGACGTGTGGTGGATAAGAAGGCATTTGAGAAAGTCTTTGGAACTTTATCTTAATGCTATGATGCTCACTGCAGAGGACAATGTCGCTTTGACCTCAAGAAGTTTATTCTATTAAGTTATAATTTGTTAATAAAAAGACAAAAATACAACATCAACAACCACAGTAATGTTTATTGCCTCAAAATGTTTGTATTTATTATGAACTAATATACTGTATTTCTGAGTACAATCAGAGTGTTTACTGAGAGTGAAAACTTGGAATTGTCTGTTGAGAAACAGGCTGAGTTCTGTAAATGTATTTGTTTATTTGTGTAGTGCTGGAGCTAATATTCTGCTCAAGTTTTATGTTGCCATAATACATATCTGACAACAGAGTAAAATGCCAGTGAATCTGCTGCTGATCGGTGCTTAGTGTTTGGAGTCATATAAGTATTTAATCAGAGACAGGAAAGAAACAAAACCAGGATATCTTTAGTCCTTTGCCTTTCAGTGACCAACCAGGAGAATTCCTTCTATATCAAGATTGATTTACTTGAATTCAGCAAGAGCTTCGTTGAATATGTTCAGGAAAAGATGAGTGTGATGCCTCTTGAACACCAAAGCGGGGCGGAACCGAATAGAGCGATCACCGCAGCCTCCTAAGACCACACCTTTCACAGCAAGAGACAGCAAAACCCCAGTCAGTGGACCTGCGGAGTGCAGTGTGTCATAAATCAAATCTTTTCTCAATGCTTACCCTTGTTTCTGGCTTTTATGATGAGTTTGTTTCGTGTGTCTTCATCTTTCACGTCAATGGCACAGAATGTTCCCAGGCCTCTGGCTTTACTGAGGAGGTGAGGATATTTCTCCTGGAAACAGAAAGGAGCTCATGAAACTCCCGTTTGAACAGAAAACTCTGACACACACTCTCTGTTCTGTTCAAATATATCTAAAATTATCTAACGGATATATCTAAATATCTAACGGAAACGGTGTTGTTCACCTGGAGCTCATACAGGCCCTGGAGCATAACCTTGCCAGACTGTTTCACTTCTTCTAGAAGGTTCTCTGTCTTTATGACCCTCAGCACCTCTGACAACAAGACGTTTCTGGTGTGATCCCCCATCCATGTGTTAAAGATTCGCATTGGCTTTTTTGGAAGACAAACATGAATGATAAAATTATTTCCTAACAAACATTTTCAGTTTGTCATAGTGAAGAAATCAAAGTTTTGTATTTTGTCCAATGCTCTAGTTATTAGGTCATGACTTGACCTAATAAGCCTTTACAAAAAAAAAAAAAAAAAGATAATGATCTAGGGTAGCTGACACATAAGGAAATGAAAGTGTAGCATTTCATTTTTTCATGTGACACCAATGAGTGTCGTGTGACAGAACTGGAAACCTTGTCTGGTTGGAAGCTGTCTTTGTAGTAGAATCCTCCGGTCAGCATCTTCTTGCTGAAGGAGACTATGTCCGCAGGGTCACCAAGTCCCCAGTGCTCATGGGCCCAGAACTTTCCGGTGGCCCCGCCTCCCGTCTGCACTTCATCCACCAAGAAGGCACACCCATGCTAGCAACAGTTCAAAGTGTGACATTAAACTCTGAGGAGAAATTGCTTACCACAAATGTCAGTCAAGTCAAGCATTACTCAACAGCAGCAAAACACTGAAATACTTAACTGCAGAACCTCAAAACAACAGACTGATTAGTTAACTCCGTTCTGATCAGTTGCTATAGTAACTGAATGAATAGTGTGGATTCCTACCTTCTTTGTTATTCCTCTTAGCTTCCGAAAGAATTCGGGAGAAGCGTGGTTGTCTCCTCCCTCAGCCTGGATTGGCTCAATAACAATCCCTGCCACTGGTTTACCTTTCAGAGCCCACTTAGTAATAAGGTCCTCCACCTAAATCAAGACACATACACTGTTACTCAACACACAGTTTAAAGGGTGAATGGAAAGTAAGAGTAGGTAACGTGACACAGGTAATTTGGCAGTGTTAAAATAACACTATGGAGTGCACAGCTGAAGGTGAAAGTGAGCTCATATTGACACTCCCAGTGTCAAATTGGCAAATTTGCGTTATAGACATGTTATGAAAAGAAATTTCTCCACGACGTAGCTCGTCCACTCACACTCTCTGCTGTTTCTTTAAATGTTATCTTATAGTTGTTCAGCTCAGTACTTCTCATAATTATTCCTCAGTCACCCATGGTTTAACATGCCATGGTTTGGCTGACCTGATTGTATTAATGAGGTGAGTTAATGAGACAGACAAACCTCCTCCAGGCAGCGACTCTCCTCCTGTGCGTTCTCTCGTTCATACTGCTCCAGGGGATAGCGCAGTCTGGGGAACGGTGCAATGGGCCAGTCAAAAGAGGGCACATCGAGTTTCTGAATGGCCTTTGTGTGTGTGGTCGCCAGGCAACCTAAAGTTGGCCACTATCATTAGCTGATTTCAATATGAAATATTAGACGAGTAAAATGTTTGCATTTAGTGCTAGGGCTGACTTAACAACATAATAGGAAAGAATGAGTCCCAATTATTTCAAGTGATTAGGCAAGAGCCAGAAGATGATTATAATTAGGCTAATCAGCGGATGGATCAGTCACTTAGTTTCACTTACCCAGCGTTCTGCCATGGAAACCACCCATGAAGGAAAGGATGCTTAAATCAGGACAACCTGGTGCCTTGGAAAAGAGTCCCAAACTGATGAGTGATGATGGTAGTCGTGGCAACGTCGCTGACTGCTTGCGATATCTGAATGCCGCGATATCACATGCAAATACACTGTACTGTGACTTACCTGATTGATAACGCTAGTGGTACTTTCCTCTGGTGTTGGGTCGCTATGTCCACGCTGTTTTGTCTGTTGTTAATGCAATGAACATGCAACGAGATTTTAATCACATTTCCCAAAAGATTAAAAAATAAAACAAAAACAAACAAAAATTTCAACGGCTGTCTTGTAAACAGTGAAAACTTTCATCAATACAATATGCCACTAACTTCGATGTATATTTCAGGGAAGTGGTCCTTTTACTGATGTATATTAAACAATACTGTATATATTTATATATTATGTATTATATATTATGTATTTAACTATGTGTATTTTGTATTTTTTCCTCTGTATTGTTTTTCTGTGAAGTGAACTCACTCTGTACCAGATGAAAATTGATTTATAAGCATTTTCATTTGAGCAGGAGCCACACGCCATGGTCTGCACTCGACTGAGGCCCTTTGGAGCCACCTGAGGACAGGAAATGATGTCACATCTGTGTTGTAACCTTCCATATTATTTGTTTACAGATTTGGGAAGTGTTTCAGGACTTTAAAAAAAAATTAACACTCACTTGTAATGGTAAAAAAAAAAAGAAAATGCAGGGAGCCATCAGATGATTTGCTTACAGATTGTTTTTCTGATACACACACCTTAAACTAGTGTATATCTACAAAAAAATATATTCATTTTGTTGATTATATTTATCCTATTTTAAATAATACTTATTAAGGTGATGTTCAGGGGGAAAATAAGGTTGTCATATTACTCTATCTAACGATATGCTGAAAACAAAGAGGCTATCTCACCGACAGTAAGCCTTCCCCCAGTTTTCCGGTAAATTCCTTTGGTGGTAACATTCCAAGAGCAGATCGGTTCACTAAAGTGCTCTGAAGGACACATCAGATAAGTTGTAGCAATGAAAGGTTTATATAAAATTCATATATATAACTTAATTTTTTTTTTTTTTTTAATTAAAACAAATTAGTAGATGCAAACATATTACTGTTGGACTGCAGTCCTGAATTGTTCCCTTCTTACCATGTTTTGGGGATTCATCATAACTTTAATGAGCGCTGGATGGTTATATCCTAACACAAAGATACCAAAAGGATGGGGACAGTGTCAGCATTTCAAAAATCGATCAGTTCTTTCAGCTTAAATTTTTGCAAGTTCTGCTCATCAAAAAAAAAAACCAGTTCATAAGTTGGAGAAGAATAGGAGTGTTCTTAATTTCTCAATCAGGCTTTTATAGATCTCCTGCAGACTGACTGAAGAGCTTAGAGGTTCCCTACAGTGTTAACAGCGCTCGCCAATTAGAGCGACTTGTTGGGATCTGTAGTCTCTGTAGTCTTACCAATCGGTATGGATGCAATCTGAGTGTAGACATCAAGCATACGATTCCCATCCACATCCACTAGATAGTTCCCTCTGCTCTTTTCATAATCGCAGAAGAAATTCACAGACATGACGCTCTGTCACGGGGGGTAAACGAGATTACTATTAGTGCACCGACAAAGATACTGTCATTGTTTATGAACAGAGTATTATGACGTAAAATCAGATCTGTCACCGGTGATGTTCTTTGTGGAGATTGTTGCTCTGACTGTAGTGGGGACTAGAGAGTGTGTCGGTGGCTCACAGAACTAACTGTACTGCAGGATAAATGTTTATGAATATATGTTGTATGAGCAGAAATTGATACACCAACTGAAAAGTATTCCATTTTTCCTTGGCAAGACAATCTTTAAGTGTGTAAGGGTAAACAGAACAATTCAGATGTAACGTGTATTTAAAAAAAAACAAAACTCTTATGACCAAAAAAAAAAAATTCCTTGCTACTTGCCTGCATTTCTCCCAGCTGTTTCTGTAATGCCTGTCATGTGAGGAGGGAGAAAAGGATATGAAGATGTGTGTTACAGTAACTGCTAATAAAGCACTTATCAACCAATTTTGTTCTCTAAACACTTCCAGAGGACATCCGTAAATAAGTTGTATTCAGTCAAAAATTAGCATTTTGGCAACATCATTGTTGTTGTTTAATATTTACACATCCTGGTAAACGTTAACACTGGCTACGTAACTGCAGTTATAGTTTTAATGTTTTTTTTAAAAGACGTCTTGAAGAACTACCTTGGATTTTGGTCCAGGGACTTCGGTCCTCATACATGGGCCTTCACATTCAAAATCTTCATTCAGGTTTTTGAGTGGTACTTGACTGATCTGTCTGGTACCTTTAGGGAATGAAAGCACAATGTAATTTTTTTTTCATTTAATTAAAAGCTGTTATTTTACAAATGCTGTCTATATCAAAAAAAAAATTTAATGTAAAAATATATTTAACTTGAAAACAGTGAACGAAATGTTTTCGTAATTCCATATTTAAACTGTAGGATGACAGACCAAAACAGATAATTTGGGAGGGGGGAAAAAAAAAAACACTTGTAGGGTAAATGATCAATTTCAACTAGCGTCACAAACAAAAAAAAAAGCCAGACAAAAGCAGAGCAATTATGGGTACACACTACTGTATGCTCCGTTACTAACCAGACATGTACCTTGTTTGGCACTCCCCCCTTCAAAGAGGTGCCTTAGCAAAACAGGAACAGAGAACCAGTATAAACTGGACGACACAAGTTATGCGTAACACAACAGTATGACTTTGGCCTCTACATTATAACTTTCATAACCTCAAGGACTCATCAGCATATTAAACACACTTCATTCTGTTCATTCTGACAGCTCCATACAACATTATTCACTTTTTTCCCTCATTATTTTCTATGACATTTATGTGATTTTAGTGTAGTGTGAGAGCAGTTAACAGGAACGGATATATTTAAATATTTAAATTGGATGTATTTTGTATATCGTCAAAATATATTGTATATAATACATAGTATATGCTGAATATGCGGTGCATTCGTGTGCAGACTGACCCTGGGCAGAGAGACGACTGCTGACACGCAGGGAGAGAACACTCCTCCAGGTGAGGGCAGAGTTTAGCATCTTCTGGAATGACAGGCAGTTTGCTAGTTCAGTTCTTTCACAGAGGGTTCACTGTATACCATTATGTGGTTATTGCTTTGCTAAAATGTTGATTTCTTTATTTTACATCTCAAAATTATTTGCACGACTATACGTGTACCTTGTGGACTGGTACTACTTTCTGACATAAGAGTATGTGCAGTATTTTGGTGTTTTATTTTACTGCTGTTTGGGTGTTTTATTTTATTAACTTCGTTTTCATCTTCAGTGAGGTCACAGTTTCTTCAGATCACACTAATGATCATATTAAAAAAATAAATATCTGAGTTGTGTGTGGACAGTTTCTGCCAAATAAGATCAAGGTGTTACTTGTTACTGCAAAATCCAAAGTATCTGCATATCCTCCTAAATATATCAGGATTCACCTCCAGTTTAATATACCAAGATCACATCTCTGTCATATCAGCAATTAGTTTATCTTACATTGTGTCATTATGGCAACAGTTACTACTAAATGACACTTACTGTATAGAGAAGAGAGATGACGTTCCACAGAGCACTTGGGATGCTTGACCAAATGACACAGTTTAGTACCTGTTTCAGGTGGCTCTAGATTGGGCTTTTAAGCCCCTGTGTGGAGGGGGCGGGGATGCAGTGTGCCACTGAGAAAACCACATCAAACCAGTGCTTGTTTTTGGTTAAGTTCAAAAATTAACCCAGGTTCACACTGTTGTACTATTAGATCAACAATATGCACTGTGACAGTTTCAGATCAGATCATTACAAAAATGACACTCTTGAGACAATTAACTCCTTTTTCATCTTATAACCTTGAATGTATCAGAAAAAGGAATGTATGAGTAGAAGTCTGTGTTACCACCATGGAATAGCAAATCATGCTCTCTGTTGTTTTACTCTTTCACAGTTTGAAGGAAGTGCTGGGTGCATGTTTCTCAGTTTTATTAGAAATAAAAAGGATGAAACAAAAGACTCATTGGAACTTACAAGTTAGGATTCAGCGTTCAGGTATAAATGACATGCTGACACTACAACTCCACACAACTAAACCAGGGCAAAACCAGGGGTATTTATAAAGTACAAAACAGGACTTGATTAACAAACTCAGGTGACACTAATGATTAAACAAACAATAGGAAGCAAAGGAGTCTAGGAAGTAACACAAAGCTAACATAAAAATGACCAGCAGAGGGGGATAGAGAGAACCAGGACGTGACATACTGAAATCCATTCATTCATTCATTCATTCATTCATTCATCTTCTAAGCCGCTCAACCTAAGTAGGGTTGCGGGGGTGTGCTGGATCCTATCCCAGCACTCAGTGGGCGAAAGGAGGGGGAAACACCCTGGACAGGTCACCAGTCCATCACAGGCACCCTGAAATTGTTTTGCTGAAATTATTGTTTTTTTTTCTTCCAGACACCAAACACCCAGTTCAGTCAGCTATAAACCATTTAACGCATGAAAAACAGGCGCGATATAAAAAAAGGAGATGTCAGTTTCAAATGAAAATAACCTGCCAACGTTCTCAGGAATAAAGGTCATACAAAACATATTCACTTGACAGGAGCTGTTACTGATTTGTATAATTATTATAAAAAAATGCGACACAGGAAACGAACATTTAGAGTTAATTTATTATTTATCTAACTCTACTGGTGCGCTGAATTCATTATTAGGCAATAGAGTGGAATGCACCTTACAGCTTTCCAAGGAAAGAAAATTAAGATTTTACAACTACATTTAAAAGAGAAAACAAAAATGCCAGAGATTGACTAGTATTTGAGAGATTATCTGTTTGGAGGGAAGACACAATTTACATTTTCCCCTCATATCACACATTTACTTAATAGTCCACAAAACTATTTATAAAGCAAACCAGAAGCTTATGACTGTACTGTTAAAATGACTAATCCTGAAACATAACATGACCAAACACGAGGCTGAAATGCACTCAGACATCACATTTCAAATAAACAGGAGCTGTCTATGTGCATCTTACTCTGTCCCCCGAGCGTGTCACACCTCTGGCCATGGGAGGGGGAGGGGGGTTGACCAGACCTTGGTACACAAAGGTACTTCAACCAAACTCCTGCACCCCCATCAGATAAAAATGATAAGATGGATGGAATCATATCGTTGCAGGACTGCAACACAGTTTCTTTTATGTAGAGAGAGAGATCTATTGTAGACTTCCCTCAACAGCAGTGATTGGATTTGTGGAAAACAATGCAATGGCAATGCCATTGTTTTCTCTACATTCAAAACACTTCGACATCAAGAGACAAGAACGTGCACAGTGGTCAAGCCACGGTAGAACAGACAATCCTACACACTACTGTGATGTTTTCCAGTGCATTAGCCTGAAAACCATGGAAATGACCGACCAAAACCGGAAAGTCATAAATAATCTACTGTCCAAATGTGTCCATAAAAGACTGTCACATCACTGTGATATTCACACAGTAAGTGAAACAACGAGGGTTTGACACGAATGTGTACTGTGAGGACGGACAGACGCTTAAACATCTTCAGCAGCTAATGTGGTGATTTGGAAAAAAATGTATTGTGAGGATGGACAAATGCTTGAAAACATCTTCAGCAGCTAATGTGGTGATTTGGAAAGAAAAAAAAACACACACACACAAAAAAAAACTTGTTTTTTGTTAGAAGAGAAAAAAAGACTAAATGAGAAAAAATGTTGAGGGAAAAATTCATTTTTGAAGACTTCACAGCCTCCATTTCCTATTGGTTGAATCTATCCATGCTGTTCACATGAGGTACCAAGCAGCCAATCCGGCAACGGCAGCAACCCATGTGGCCAGGACCACCTGGACGGTCGGGTGTCGGAGGAGCATCTTGGCCAACTGGCAGGCGTAGGTTGCGTTTCCACCAGCCGCTGCAAAACAGGAAGTAAAATGTAAGCAAAAAAACAACAACAAACAAATTACAAACACCAAATACAAGACATTCAAAGACGTACTGAACAACTAAAGCTTCCTTTAGTAAAATATGCAACACTGAGAAGACCATTATGAGAAGTGCTTTCCTGAACTGTTTTAGTTCTCTGTACTTTGTCTTTTTCTTACCCATTTTGGCTGCGTAATAGGGACACTTGTTAATATCTCCACCCATGTCCCCATGTGCTGGAAAACCTATGTCCTGGACTTCTTCTTTAATGGTTTTACCAATCTCTTGGAGCTCAGCAAATACCTGAGAGAACAAATGAAAGATGCAGAGGAAGAGAAAAAAGATGGTGATCTAACTGAACAACAGATTACAAGTTTCCCAGTAGATTTATGCATTTTTGTAAACTTGGATGTTGGGTTTTTTTTGGTAAACAAAATGATGTATTCCCCTAACGTCAGCTTTCATTTGCCCCTGTAAAAAGGGTCAAATTTATCATTCATATGACAAGCATGAATCTTCAGTGAGTGCATAATACATGATAACATCACTAATAATAGAATCAAGCCTAATAATGAATGAATAATTATGGTATTGCAGCTCTACCAAAACAGGCCCTTTGTTGCCTTTGGACCTTAACTAAACTTGAAAGAGGAGTAAAAAAGGAGTACCAGACCCCAGACCTCCTTACATCCAGGTTGAATTTGAAGGCTAAGTTAGCCTCGGCCAACAGTCTTTCTTTGGTTTCCGCGTCCACTTCCAACTCGTTCATGCGGCTGCGGTACAGTCTCTTGAAGGCTGTGGGATTGTGGATTCCCTCAAAGTGGTAGAAGTTGAGTCCCTCACCTGTGGAGGGCAGTTTCAAGGCACGCTGAGCCACTTTCTTTAGGATCTGCCCTCC